>NC_061514.1:335130140-335256769 GCF_022539505.1 Lolium rigidum
TAGGCTATATTTCACAGAATACTTATTCACTGTTACGAATGGCATAGTGAAGTGCTTATTTATATCTCTTTATGATTGCAATGTGTTTTGTATCACAATATATATGTGTGCTACTCTAGTGATGTTATTAAAGTAGTTTATTCCTCCTGCACGGTGTAATGGTGACAGTGTGTGCATCGTGTAGTACTTGGCGTAGGCTATATGATTGTGATCTCTTGTAGATTATGAAGTTAACTATTGCTATGATGGTATTGATGTGATCTATTCCTCCTTTCGTAGTGTGAAGGTGACAGTGTGCATGCTATGTTAGTACTTGGTTTGGTTATGTTGATCTGTTATGCACTCTAAGGTTATTTAAATATGAACATTGAATATTGTGGAGCTTGTTAACTCCGGCATTGAGGGTTCGTGTAATCCTACACGGTTAGTGGTGTTCATCATCCAACAAGAGGGTGTAGAGTCTAGCATCTATCTATTTATTCTGTTATGTGATCAATGTTGAGAGTGTCCACTAGTGAAAGTATGATCCCTAGGCCTTGTTCCTAAATACTGCTATCGCTGTTTGTTTACTTGTTTTACTTGCATCTATACTTCCTGCAATATTACCACCATCAACCACACACCGGTCCTGGACAGCAAAGCACTTTTCTGGTGCCGTTGCTACTGCTCGCATTTATTCATACCACTTGTATTTCACTATCTCTTCGCCGAACTAGTGCACCTATTAGGTGTGTTGGGGACACAAGAGACTTCTTGCTTTGTGGTTGCAGGGTTGCATGAGAGGGATATCTTTGACCTCTTCCTCCCTGGGTTCGATAAACCTTGGGTGATCCACTTAAGGGAAACTTGTTGCTGTTCTACAAACCTCTGCTCTTGGAGGCCCAACACTGTCTACAAGAATAGAAGCACCCGTAGACATCATAGGGATGTCCTCATCAATCTCGCATATTGTAATATCCCAGGTAATGGGGTTACAAAAATAGAGGAAACAGATGTGTGCATTGCATTCATGCATAGAAAATCTGGGGAATTTTCGCGCTTTAAAGTAAAACAGATCCATGATATCTGAAGTTTCACTTGACCTTGGTGGAATTGAAGTAGCTCATCAAGTCAAGCGCTATAAACCTCAATGTGACTTTGTTTAAAACATTGTTTTGGGAAAAGATGATTTGATCTAAGGGGTTAGATCAAATGGAAATAAACACTAACACAATAATATATTAACCAAGGATCAATTACTTGATCTTATTAAAGATCACAACATGATGTTCCTTGCCATAACCTATGAACATCCATCTAATTGGAAATCAAGTAACATTAATTGGAGAAAACTATTCTTGACTTATCATAAACCACATGATATTCATTCTACCTTAATCTTGGAAACAAAACAAGGAGATCAACCTAAAGAATATAATTCTTCTCTATTCCAAATTATTATACAATAAACCTAGAGAGGTGAGAGTCCTATTTTGTTAGAGAAGCAATGACAAACCTTGAGGCAAATCTTGAATATAAATATCCATATTATCCCAACATTATCTTCAGGAGGAACCCTAGAGTATTATTCAAGCCTTCCCAAATGATAGAGACCATTCATACTAAACCTAGCTTTACCTATTTAAGAATAAGAGAAAACCTTTGAACTAAAGTATTAGATTTGTAAACCATTTCATCTTGGAGGGGTGAGATAACCAAATATCCAATTGGATAAGATAATATCCATGAGTTGATGAAATAGGGTGGAGACTAATCCAACTAAGTTAACCAAGTGGAATCTTAGCCTAGATACCTAAGTAAGTATTAGGAGTACACCATAACCTAGAATAATCCATTTCAATATAAGAGAGCTCAAGCTATGGTGTTACACTCAAGATTAGTTGGGGCAACACTTGAGTTTGAGGGAGAAAACTATCCATATACCCAGATGATAATATCAACATTGTTTAAGTAAAACCCTAACAGAATATCTCAGGCATTCTCCTGGGATAAAATCTATTGAGACAACCATAGCCATGTCCACCCAAGAAACTATAAGAGAGATATTATACCCTAGTTGATCAAGACAATACTTGATCATGGAACTGAGAAACCTATTTAATGAGAGATACACCAGGAATCCAAACATTGATCATTATAAATTGAGTGATGATCATAAACCCTAAGAACTTGAGGTAATGATATTAAGAACAAGTTGATTATGCCTAATCCATGATCATGCTCTTGAGGTATGTGTGGGTAAGTAAATCTTAATAAGATTAGTAGATACCATTCACCACATGAAATCATAGGGAGATCAATAATAAGCAACCCTAGGTTTAGATCCCAACCTTAACATGTGAGCCACCTGGTGA
This sequence comes from Lolium rigidum, assembly GCF_022539505.1. Classification (NCBI taxonomy): domain Eukaryota; kingdom Viridiplantae; phylum Streptophyta; class Magnoliopsida; order Poales; family Poaceae; genus Lolium; species Lolium rigidum. The sequence continues at coordinate 335,132,495 of NC_061514.1, forward strand.
TCACAGGTATAATTCTACCACATTTACATTCCACCTATTCTTCACTTAAGAACCACATGAAAACCTCTAGAGTCAAACTCTATACTTTATATGGTGAGAAACCTTCCATCCATATGACCAAAGTTAACTATAAAAAGAATTATAATCAATGTAGTTACTTTAATGATAAATTGAGGATAATAATAGAAGTTAATTGGTAGAAGATAAAACCAATTCTCAAATCCTTAGTAACTAGAGAAGCACATGAAATATTAAGCAAGTAACCATTTTATCATGCATTGGGAAGAGTATATCTAGCCAATGCAATATGGTGGCATTTCATCCCTATAACCAGAATTGCACCCTCAATACTATCTTATGCTTCAATTCATGAACATAAGAAACCCTTGTAATATATTTTCTAATTAAAACCCATAAGTGGTGATCAACCACTTATCTTCATAACAAGACCCAACCATGATGAGGGTAATATCTACTCTTGATATTACATGGTGTATCAAAATATAATAGCAGTGCTAACCTTGAAATAGGGTTATTATAAACCTTACAAGACCCTAACAAATAAGTGTTCACATAAAATAATGCAGGTGACAACATTCTCAAATAGGAGATTAAGACCCTAGAGATATTTTAGCACATGAAATTATGCCATCCCAATCACTCTCTTATTTGAAATTCATAAATAAACATTACTTTGGAATTGTTTCTTGCAAGATAAAACCAAATAAAACTCTATATATCATTAAGTAAGATCAACAATCATTGGGAAAGTAATTTGGATATTTCCAAGGGCAATATTCAAATCAATGCATATATGGTTATTCAATTCAAATCCTAATAGTAATTAATAAATCTATGCTCTAGTATTCCTATTGAATTTTATAACACACCACAATAATCTTTAAAGTATCTGCAGTGCCTTGTACTAATATTTGTATGGCTCAAATAAGCAAGACCTGCAAAATAGAAAGGAAATCAAATTAGAATTCAAAAAAGAATTATAAAACAGAAAAAGAAAACAAATAAAAGAAAAAGAGAGGAGAAGAGGCTTACCTGGCCGCAGCAGCCCAGCTGCCGAGCCCAACACCCAGCCCAGCACCAGCCCATCAACGCCGGCCCAATACCATCTCGTACCCCTTCGTTTAGAAAAAACAGAGGACGAGCTCGTCCTCATCCCCTCCGTGCGCTGGAGGCCACCGCGACGTCGTGCTCATCTTCCCCCTCGCGCTGTCGACTTCTCCTTGCTCCACTCTGTGACGAGGCTCGCCTCTGGAACCCTATAAATACCCCACGGCGAACCCCAGGCTCGTTTTCTTCCTCATTTGCCCCAATTAAGCAAACCCTAGCTCGCCCGGCCATCTTCCTCGCCGCCGGTAGGAACCTCCCCGGACCAGCCGTAACCGCCATTAGCACCGCCGTGGTCGACTTGCTCCTCCTACGAAGGAATTGAACTGAAGCAGCCCGTAGCACCGTCACCAAGCTCAACCCCCTGGCGGCCGTCGCCATGAATTCCGGCGACTCAGGTCACCTCCGGCCACGCCATCAAGCGCGTCGTGCCCCTGGTGAGCCACTGATTCCCCTAGCTTGCTTAAATCGCTTGATTGCATCCCGTAACATGCCCAGCACCGTTGGTCCGTGAGCTCTGCCACTCGGCATCGCCGGTGAGCTTGCTCCGGCAACCAAATGGGGGCGGCGCTAGTACCTGCGTGTTCACCTCGGCGCGCTGAACCTCGCTGTATGGATAGTTTGTCCGCGCGAGTACCATAGCGCCGGCGATCACCATCACTGGCCGCCGGTGACACACATGGTGGCCACATCACTGCCACCATGGCAGCCAGCGTGGCTCTGGCCCACCTGTCTGTGGCTATGAGTAGAGCAGGCATGGGTGTAGTTAGTAAATTCCGTTTAAATTCAAATTCCAGAAAATACCTGCAACTTCGAAATAATTTAGAAAATTCATTATAACTCAGAAAAATATAATTAAGATTTCAAAATTCTTAGAAAAGAAAACTCTATCCAATAAAAATATAAAATGAAATTTTTATTTTTAATAAAAATTTCATTATTTAATACTTATTAAATAAGCTTTTTCTTTAATTCTAAATTGAATTAAAAATTCAATAAATTGGAAAACCTTCTAAAATAAATAAAAACCAGTAAGAAAAATAAAGAAAACATAAAAGCTATTTTTCTTTATTTGTTACTTTGTTAAATCTTTATTAGTGGAAATTTAAACCCTAATTAATAATTACCTTAATTATTAATTAAAAATAATAAAATGCCAAATTCAATATTATTTTTATCTCCAAGTTACTAATACCTTCAACTTTAAAATGAAGTTATTAATCATAGAACTATGTGGTAAATAGCAAACCCTAATTCCATATGGAATGATAGTACAACCCTATCATTTCATGTGAAAACCCAAAACCCTAAATTCAATTAGGAAACCCAGATCCATTATTACATGTGAACCTTAATTTAATTCTAACCAAAACCCTTGGTTAGAACAAGTGATCATGTTACTCCATTACCATAGAGCCATAATTAGCAACTAAAGACACATCTATGTCCACAGAAAATGTAGAACCCTATCACTAGAAAATTAGTATTCCAAGTATGCATACCATTAAACCAAGGTGATCAACTAAGATCAACCTAGTGTAAACCCTAGATCCTATTACCAAAACCATCATCCTTATTTATCCCTATTTAGCATCACACCATTGTGATGAACCATAATAGCAACCATGCCCATTAATTGTCCATCACACACTATAACCACTAAACCCCGCTAGTGTTAAATAATTAACAAACATCCTATTTAGGAACCAACCAATCTTTACTTAGAAAATTCAATAGCAAACCTAAACAACCCCAACCTAATTATTACACTTCTTATTATTTAAGAAGTATGTTCTTCAAAAGTTATTCTTTTAAAGAAAATAGAGAGTAACCTCAACCCTAATTGATATACTTCTTATTACTTAAGAAGTATGTTCTTCAAAAGTTATTCTTTTGAAGAAAATAAGGAATTCTCATCAACCACTGCTTATAAGGACCTACTATAAACCCTAGCTAGCAATCACCAGACAAGATGAACCACCATGGTAGCAACCATGTATAAATAATTGCTTAAGTTGCTCATGCTTAAGTAAAACCAATCAAGACTAATTGCTCGATGAATCCAACCATGTTGTGATCCATCTACTACTTACTCCGGAAACGATGGAAACCAAAGTAAACCATAGAACCCCACAACCCTAATTATCATACTTGTTCTTAATTAAAGAACATGTTCTTCAAAAGTTATTCTGTTTGAAGTATATGACAATTAATCATTAACCATGCCATGTAGTATATTAAAACCAACCACTATTCATTACATGTTAGGATTATACCAAATGTTATTGTTGTGTACTATTAATGCTATTATTATGATATATTGCGACGACATGTTTAGGATACCATGTAACAACACCTGAATAAGAACCTTGTAGGAGAATCATTCTAAAAGTGCAACACACCCGAAACAAATCATTACCACTCACTAATCCTTAATCATCGGGGTTAAGTCACGCTTAGAGCGATTGCATCTCATACTTATGCATTATTGCATCCTTGCCAATCTTTTAAACATCGTCCTTACCGGACGATGATGCTATTTCAGAATTTGGAGTTATTGTGTATCGAAGACCTTGACCGCATAATCTTGCGATCAAGAAAGGCAAGTTCATCACTTGCTCATGTCATTTGAGTATTTCTATCAAATTACTTGCAAAGTACTATGGTTATCACTATTGCATAAAAACCAAAACCACTATTTTCATAACTATGAATATGACTATGTGGTGGGCAATGGAACCATGGATTGTGTTGATATGGTGGAGGTTCCATTGCAAGGGTTTATATCCATCTAGGATTAAACAACAAATGTCGCCAGTGATTCTTGTGCCGTAATACCCGTGTTAACCATAAGATCTGGAGTGGGACAGAATAGTCAATTGTATTTCCACCTCATGTACATCAACGGATGCGCTTACCGTAGCATTTGTATCTGGCGGAACAACCGGAGGGTGGGGATCCCATTCTAATTCCCCACGGTAATGCAATGTTTACCGTAGCAGTTGTGTCTTGCGGAACAACCGGAGGGTGGGGATCCCATTCTAATTCCCCACGGTAATGTGGTCTATGATGGGTTGCAGTTGCCGGCGAAGGAGTTTATGGTAGAGCCTAGAACTGTTGTCGTGGTCGGGGTCCACCCTGAAATTACAGGAATAATGGGACCGGCGAGGACCCAGGGTCGGGGTTTGCAACAAAGGGTGGGTGTGCGAGGTAGCGGAGGAATATGATTGACTATGACCTTATACCGGGCCTCACACCAAAGGAAGTGTGGACGAGAACTTAAGCTCGGTTGGCACCAAGGTTAAGATCTCTTATGGGTAAAGCAACACACCTCTCGCGAGTGTAAAGAACCGTGACCTGTCACTCCCTCGTTCCGGGATATGGAGCTGCGAACGCGGCCGGAAAGGAGCTCCATGAAGTTCTAGTAAACCGGTGAAGGCTGACGGACATAGTTCTTCCGAATAAAAGCAACCTTTTGAAGAAATGGTTATGAAAACCTGCATTGGTATTAGACTTTCTGGTCTAGTGCCGTAGCTAGTGCATCAAACACCTCTTTCCTATAATGAACTTGTTGAGTACGCTCGTACTCATCCCACTCTTAAATCCCCTGCTTAGATATGAAGGCAACAATGGAGGATCTACAATGCAACTCTAAAGCCGAGGAGTCAACAACTACTTCAAGAAACAGGACCATGTCAGAGGGGTCAGATGCCACATCCAACAAGGAGAAAACCTAGTTTAGCCATAGAAGGGAACTAGCTTCCTAAACCTAGCTCCTATTTAGCTAGAATCTATTCATAGCCCTATAGCTAGTCAAATACTCTACAAATAGAGTTCGTGATAGGATTAGACTACGAGTCGTTCTTCCGGAGTTTATTTGCAGATTTACCTCATTGTAAAGTAGGAGGTCTGTGATGATCTTATGTAACGAGTCACGTATGTAATTCTATAGACATGCCTTGGACCCGCAAATGTTTCGTTGTACCACTCGAGCGATATAATACTAGTGGAACGGTGTTTCATTGGTGTTATATCGGACTTGCATACTACACCATGCAGTGGTATGCCGGGTCACCACAGTTGGTATCAGAGCAAATGCTTTGACCCTAGGATTAAAACCCTTCAAAGGAGACCTATAGGATTGGTAGTGTCTATAGGAAGTTGTCCTAGGTAAATGATGGCGTGTAACTCACACGTTCGTTGGGAACCCCAAGAGGAAGGTATGATGCGCATCGCAGCAAGTTTTCCCTCAGAAAGAAACCAAGGTTTATCGAACCAGGAAGAGCCAAGAAGCACGTTGAAGGTTGATGGCGGCGGGATGTAGTGCGGCGCAACACCAGAGATTCCGGCGACAACGTGGAACCTGCACAACACAACCAAAGTACTTTGCCCCAATGAAACAGTGAGGTTGTCAATCTCACCGGCTTGCCGTAACAAAGGATTAGATGTATAGTGTGGATGATGATTGTTTGCGAGAAAACGAGTAGAACAAGTATTGCGGTAGATTATATTTCAGATGTAAAGAATGGTCCGGGGTCCACGAGTTCACTAGAGGTGTCTCTCCCATAAGATAAATAGCATGTTGGGTGAACAAATTACGGTCGGGCAATTGACAAATAAAGAGAGCATGACAATGCACATACATGATATGATGAATATTGTGAGATTTAATTGGGCATTACGACAAAGTACATAGACCGCTATCCGACATGCATCTATGCCTAAAAATTCCACCTTCGAGGTTATCATCCGAACCCCTTCCGGTATTAAGTTGTAAAACAACGGACAATTGCATTAAGTATGGTGCGTAATGTAATCAATAACTACATCCTCGGACATAGCATCAATGTTTTATCCCTAGTGGCAACAACACATCCACAACCTTAGAACTTTCCGTCACTCGTCCCGGATTTAATGGAGGCATGAACCCACTATCGAGCATAAATACTCCCTCTTGGAGTTAAGAGCAAAAACTTGGCCGAGCCTCTACTAATAACGGAGAGCATGCAAGATCATAAACAACACATAGGTAATAGATTGATAATAAACATAACATAGTATTCTCTATCCATCGGATCCCGACAAACACAACATATAGAATTACGGATAGATGATCTTGATCATGTTAGGCAGCTCACAAGATCCAACAATGAAGCACATGAGGAGAAGACAACCATCTAGCTACTGCTATGGACCCATAGTCCAGGGGTGAACTACTCACTCATCACTCCGGAGGCGACCATGGCGGTGAAGAGTCCTCCGGGAGATGAATCCCCTCTCCGGCAGGGTGCCGGAGGTGATCTCCGAATCCCCCGAGATGGGATTGGCGGCGGCGGCGTCTCGGTAAGGTTTTCCGTATCGTGGCTCTCGGTACCGAGGGTTTCGCGACGAAGGCTTTAAGTAGGCGGAAGGGCAACGCGGGGGCCACACGAGGGCCCCACACGCCGAGGCCGCGCGGCCGGGGCCCGAGCCGCGCCGCCCTGTTGTGTCGGCGCCTCGTGGCCCCACTTCCTTTCCCCCTCGGTCTTCCGGAAGCTTCGTGCAAAAATAGGACCCCGGGCGTTGATTTCGTCCAATTCCGAGAATATTTCCTTTGTAGGATTTCTGAAACCAAAAACAGCGAGAAAACAACGAAGCGGCTCTTCGGCATCTCGTTAATAGGTTAGTGCCGGAAAATGCATAAATACGACATATAATGTGTATAAAACATGTAGATATCATCAATAATGTGGCATGGAACATAAGAAATTATCGATACGTCCGAGACGTATCGGCATCCCCAAGCTTAGTTCTGCTCGTCCCGAGCGAGTAAACGATAACAAAGATAATTTCTGGAGTGACATGCCATCATAACCTTGATCATACTATTGTAAGCATATGTAATGAATGCAGCGATCAAAACAATGGTAATGACATGAGTAAACAAATGAATCATAAAGCAAAGACTTTTCATGAATAGTACTTCAAGACAAGCATCAATAAGTCTTGCATTAGAGTTAACTCATAAAGCAATAAATCAAAGTAAAGGTATTGAAGCAACACAAAGGAAGATTAAGTTTCAGCGGTTGCTTTCAACTTATAACATGTATATCTCATGGATAATGTCAACATAGATTAATATAACAAGTGCAATATGTAAATATGTAGGAATCAATGCACAGTTCACACAAGTGTTTGCTTCTTGAGGTGGATAGAAATAGGTGAACTGACTCAACATTAAAAGTAAAAGAATGGTCCTTCAAAGAGGAAAGCATTGATTGCTATATTTGCGCTAGAGCTTTTATTTTGAAAACATGAAACAATTTTGTCAACGGTAGTAATAAAGCATATGTATCATGTAAATTATATCTTACAAGTTGCAAGCCTCATGCATAGTATACTAATAGTGCCCGCACCTTGTCCTAATTAGCTTGGACTACCGGGATCATCGCAATACACATGTTTTAACCAAGTGTCACAAAGGGGTACCTCCATGCCGCATGTACAAAGGTCTAAGGAGAAAGCTCGCATTTTGGATTTCTCGCTTTTGATTATTCTCAACTTAGACATCCATACCGGGACAACGTGGACAACAGATAATGGACTCCTCTTTAATGCATAAGAATGTAGAAACAATTAGTGTTCTCATATGAGATTGAGGATATGTGTCCAAAACTGAAACTTCCACCATGATTCATGGCTTTAGTTAGCGGCCCAATGTTCTTCTCTAACAATATGCATGCTCTAACCATTAAAGTGGTAGATCTCCCTTACTTCAGACAAGACGGACATGCATAGCAACTCACATGATATTCAACAAAGAGTAGTTGATGGCGTCCCCAGACAACATGGTTATCGCACAACAAGCAACTTAATAAGAGATAAAGTGCATAAGTACATATTCAATACCACAATAGTTTTTAAGCTATTTGTCCCATGAGCTATATATTGCAAAGGCGAATGATGGAAATTTTAAAGGTAGCACTCAAGCAATTTACTTTGGAATGGTGGAGAAATACCATGTAGTAGGTAGGTATGGTGGACACAAATGGCATAGTGGTTGGCTCAAGGATTTTGGATGCATGAGAAGTATTGCCTCTCGATACAAGGTTTAGGCTAGCAAGGTTATTTGAAACAAACACAAGGATGAACCGGTGCAGAAAAACTCACATAAAAGACATATTGTAAACATTATAAGAATCTACACCGTCTTCCTTGTTGTTCAAAACTCAATACTAGAAATTATCTAGACTTTAGAGAGACCAAATATGCAAACCAAATTTTAGCAAGCTCTAGGTGTTTCTTCATTAATGGGTGCAAAGTATATGATGCAAGAGCTTAAACATGAGCACAACAATTGCCAAGTATCAAATTATTCAAGACATTTTAGAATTACTACATGTAGCATTTCCCAATTCCAATCATATAACAATTTAACGAAGAAGATTCAACCTTCGCCATGAATACTATGAGTAAAGCCTAAGGACATACTTGTCCATATGCAACAGCGGAGCGTGTCTCTCTCCCACACAATGAATGCTAGGATGCATTTTATTCAAACAAAAACAAAAACAAAAACAAACCGACGCTCCAAGCAAAGCACATAAGATGTGATGGAATAAAAATATAGTTTCGGGGAGGAACTCTGATAATGTTGTCGATGAAGAAGGGGATGCCTTGGGCATCCCCAAGCTTAGACGCTTGAGTCTTCTTAAAATATGCAGGGGTGAACCACCGGGGCATCCCCAAGCTTAGGGCTTTCACTCTCCTTGATCATATTGTATCATCCTCCTCTCTTGACCCTTGAAAACTTCCTCCACACCAAACTCGAAACAACTCATTAGAGGGTTAGTGCATAATAAAAATTCACATGTTCAGAGGTGACACAATCATTCTTAACACTTCTGTACATTGCACAAAGCTACTGGACATTAATGGAACAAAGAAATTCATCCAACATAGCAAAAGAGGCAATGCGAAATAAAAGGCAGAATCTGTCAAAACAGAACGATCCGTAAAGACGGATTTTATTGAGGCACCAGACTTGCTCAAATGAAAATGCCCAAATTGAATGAAAGTTGCGTACATATCTGAGGATCACGCACGTAAATTGGCATATTTTTCTGAGCTACTTACAGAGAGGCAGGTCAAAATTTGTGACAGCAAAGAAATCTGTTTCTGCGCAGTAATCCAAATCTAGTATGAACCTTACTATCAACGACTTTACTTGGCACAACAAAGCACAAAACTAAGATAAGGAGAGGTTACTACAGTAGTAAACAACTTCCAAGACTCAAATATAAAATAAAATTACTGTAGTAAAAACATGGGTTGTCTCCCATAAGCGCTTTTATTTAACGCCTTTCAGCTAGGGGCAGAAAGTGTATATCAAGTGTTATCAAGAGACGAAGTATCAACATCATAATTTGTTCTAATAATAGAATCAAAAGGTAACTTCATTCTCTTTCTAGGGAAGTGTTCCATACCTTTCTTGAGAGGAAATTGATATTTAATATTACCTTCCTTCATATCAATGATAGCTCCAACAGTTCGAAAAAAAGGTCTTCCCAATATAATGGGACAAGATGCATTGCATTCAATATCCAAGACAACAAAATCAACGGGGACAAGGTTATTGTTAACGGTAATGCGAACATTATCAACTCTCCCCAAAGGTTTCTTTATAACATTATCAACAAGATTAACATCCAAATAACAATTCTTCAATGGTGGCAAGTCAAGCATATTATAAATTTTCTTAGGCATAACGGAAATACTTGCACCAAGATCACATAAAGCATTACAATCAAAGTTATTGACCTTCATCTTAATGATGGGCTCCCAACCATCCTCTAGCTTTCTAGGAATATAAGTTTCAAGTTTTAGTTTCTCTTCTCTAGCTTTTATAAGAGCATTTGTAATATGTTTTGTGAAAGCCAAATTTATAGCACTAGCATTGGGACTCTTAGCAAGTTTTTGTAAGAACTTTATAACTTCAGAGATGTGGCAATCATCAAAATTCAAACCATTACAATCTAAAGCAATGGGATCATCATCCCCAATGTTGGAAAAAATTTCAGCAGTTTTATCACGAGCAGGTTTCAGCGGTTTAGCGGTTTCCGGCAGTTTTGCGGGCTTTGCATTAGAAGTGGAAACATTGCCAACACCAATTATTTTACCATTGATAGTAGGAGGTGCAGCAACATGTGGAGCATTAACATTACTAGTGGTGGTAATAGTCCAAACTTTAGCTATATTATTCTCTTTAGCTAGTTTTTCATTTTCTTCTCTTTCCCACCTAGCATGCAATTCGGCCATCAATCTTATATTCTCATTAATTCTAACTTGGATGGCATTTGCTGTAGTAAATTTTTTTTTTCAATATCCTTATTAGGCATAACTTTCGATTTCAAAAGATCAACATCAGAGGCAAGACTATCAACCTTAGAAGCGAGAATATCAATTTTATCGAGCTTTTCCTCAACAGATTTGTTAAAAGCAGTTTGTGTACTAATAAATTCTTTAAGCATAGCTTCAAGTCCAGGGGGTGTGTTCCTATTATTGTTGTAAGAATTCCCATAATAATTACCATAACCGTTACCATTATTATAAGGATATGGCCTATAGTTATTACTAGAATTGTTTCGATAAGCATTGTTGTTGAAATTATTATTTTTAATGTAGTTTACATCAACATGTTCTTCTTGAGCAACCAATGAAGCTAACGGAACATTATTAGGATCAACATTAGTTCTATCATTCACAAGCATAGACATAATAGCATCAATCTTATCACTCAAGGAAGAGGTTTCTTCGACAGAATTTACCTTCTTACCTTGTGGAGCTCTTTCCGTGTGCCATTCAGAGTAATTAATCATCATATTATAAAGGAGCTTTGTCGCTTCGTTCACCAAGAGTGATGGACATAAAGGTACCTCCAGCAGCTGAATCCAATAGGTTCCGCGAAGAAAAGTTCAGTCCTGCATAAAAGGTTTGGATGATCATCCAAGTAGTCAGTCCATGGGTTGGGCAATTTTTAACCAAAGATTTCATTCTTTCCCAAGCTTGAGCAACATGTTCATTATCTAATTGCTTGAAATTCATTATGCTACTTCTCAAAGATATAATTTTAGCAGGGGGATAATATCTACCAATAAAAGCATCCTTGCATTTAGTCCATGAATCAATACTATTCTTAGGCAGAGATAGCAACCAATCTTTAGCTCTTCCTCTTAATGAGAAAGGAAACAATTTTAATTTTATAATGTAACCATCTACATCTTTATACTTTTGCATTTCACACAATTCAACAAAATTATTGAGAAGGGCAGCAGCATCATCAGAACTAACACCAGAAAATTGCTCTCTCATAACAAGATTCAGTAAAGCAGGTTTAATTTCAAAGAATTCTTCTGTAGTAGCAGGTGGAGCAATAGGTGTGCATAAGAAGTCATTATTATTTGTGGTTGTGAAGTCACACAACTTAGTATTTTCAGGAGTGGCCATTTTAGCAGTAGTAAATAAAGCAAACTAGATAAAATAAATGCAAGTAAACTATTTTTTTTTTGTGTTTTTGATATAGAGTGCAAGACAGTAAATAAAGTAAAACTAGCAACTAATTTTTTTGTGTTTTGATATAATGCAGCAAACAAAGTAGTAAATAAAGTAAGACAAAAACAAAGTAAAGAGATTGGATTGTGGAGACTCCCCTTGCAGCGTGTCTTGATCTCCCCGACAACGACGCCAGAAAAAGAGCTTGATGGCGTGTAACTCACACGTTCGTTGGGAACCCCAAGAGGAAGGTATGATGCGCACAGCAGCAAGTTTTCCCTCAAAAAGAAACCAAGGTTTATCGAACCAGGAGGAGTCAAGAAGCACGTTGAAGGTTGATGCATGGCGGCGGGATGTAGTGCGGTGCAACACCAGAGATTCCGGCGCCAACGTGGAACCTGCACAACACAACCAAAGTACTTTGCCCATACGAAACAGTGAGGTTGTCAATCTCACCGGCTTGCTGTAACAAAGGATTAGATGTATAGTGTGGATGATGATTGTTTGCAGAAAACGAGTAGAACAAGTATTGCAAGTAGATTGTATTTCGGATGTAAAGAATGGACCGGGGTCCACAGTTCACTAGAGGTGTCTCTCCCATAAGATAAATAGCATGTTGGGTGAACAAATTACGGTCGGGCAATTGACAAATAAAGAGAGCATGACAATGCACATACATGATATGATGAATATTGTGAGATTTAATTGGGCATTACGACAAAGTACATAGACAGCTATCCGAGCATGCATCTATGCCTAAAAAGTCCACCTTCGAGTTATCATCCGAACCCCTTCCGGTATTAAGTTGCAAATCAACGGACAATTGCATTAAGTATGGTGCGTAATGTAATCAATAACTACATCCTCGGACATAGCATCAATGTTTTATCCCTAGTGGCAACAACACATCCACAACCTTAGAACTTTCCGTCACTCGTCCCGCATTTAATGGAGGCATGAACCCACTATCGAGCATAAATACTCCCTCTTGGAGTTAAGAGCAAAAACTTGGCCAGAGCCTCTACTAATAACGTAGAGCATGCAAGATCATAAACAACACATAGGTAATAGATTGATAATCAACATAACATAGTATTCTCTATCCATCGGATCCCGACAAACACAACATATAGAATTACAGATAGATGATCTTGATCATGTTAGGCAGCTCACAAGATCCAACAATGAAGCACATGAGGAGAAGACAACCATCTAGCTACTGCTATGGACCCATAGTCCAGGGGTGAACTACTCACTCATCACTCCGGAGGCGACCATGGCGGTGAAGAGTCCTCCGGGAGATGAATCCCCTCTCCGGCAGGGTGCCGGAGGTGATCTCCAGAATCCCCCGAGATGGGATTGGCGGCGGCGGCGTCTCAGCAAGGTTTTCCGTATCGTGGCTCTCGGTGCAGAGGGTTTCGCGACGAAGGCTTTAAGTAGGCGGAAGGGCAACGCGGGGGCCACACGAGGGCCCCACACGCCGGGGCCGCGCGGCCGGGGCCCGGGCCGCGCCGCCCTGTTGTGTCGGCGCCTCGTGGCCCCACTTCCTTTCCCCCTCGGTCTTCCGGAAGCTTCGTGCAAAAATAGGACCCCGGGCGTTGATTTCGTCCAATTCCGAGAATATTTCCTTTGTAGGATATCTGAAACCAAAAACAACAGAAAACAGCAATCGGCTCTTCGGCATCTCGTTAATAGGTTAGTGCCGGAAAATGCATAAATACGACATATAATGTGTATAAAACATGTAGATATCATCAATAATGTGGCATGGAACATAAGAAATTATCGATACGTCTGAGACGTATCAGTAAACCAAATATTTTTATGACTTGAGATGGATATTCACTTGAGAATAATCCTGACACACTTGAGTCAACATTTCTTACCTATATTTCCTAAGTAATGTTAGCTAGCTAATCTCAAATTATGTAGGATACTCTTAAGACCCTAAAATAATTATGAGTAGACCACAGTTGGTATACAATATATGGTAGTCCAAAGAGAGGATACAACCATAAGGAAGATATCCTATTGGAAGAGGTGTACCAACACATGTTATAGTTAAGTAGGAGTTATCCAGAACGGTAATCAGAGTAATATTAAGTGAGATAATTAAGATATCCTAATAGAAAATGTAGACCAAGTTAAGTAATAGGGTAAGTAAAATTTATCTAAGCTTGTGAAACAACTGATAGTAGTGATACAAACAACTGATGTGAGGTAGTATAGACCATGATGAGTCAATCATGGGAGGTAAGGAAGAGAGATAGGAATAAAATATGTCTACATACATGGTAGGGATAGTAATCATATAAGATTCACTTGAGAATCATTATGTGATGGAATAGAACGTCATAAATACTTAGGAGGAGTACAATAAGAAGTCAGGTGTTCATCAATAGTGCAAGAATGATGTTCCAAAACCATGGGAAGTGTGCCAAGCACATCATGACCATAGTCTTATGATAATATAAACACTTGGAAGTATAGGAGCTATGTTTCCATAGTATGTGTTTAGAGTAGCAATGTTAGAACCTAGACATATCATGTGAAGTCGTCCTCAACATAATGGAAGTTAAGTAGTACTTCCAAACAAAATTAGGTTAACCTTAACTATCCTAGACCACTTTGTTTCAAGTTTATCTCATTGCAAATGTGCAATTAAGGTAAAGGTTGAGACAAATAGTAGAATTCCCTATATTCGTGCTAAGTATCACGATATAAACCTATATTATGTGGTGTTCTATACTACACATCGAGCCCGATGTTTAGAGATGTCTTACTCAACAATCATATTCAGGCTTATGATGGTGTGTATTATATGCACAAAGCTGAATCTTCTTGGATTTTATTGGATTTTCATTGTTTGACTAGATCCATACATGAAGTTTGACGTTGATATGCAAATGCATGTTGCAATATCAAGCCCTTACGTGATGCTATAGATCTAGAGGGTAATGGTATTCGTGTGAGGAAGTGACGAATTCTGAAGATTCCGAAGACAAGATGAAGGTTCATCGGAGAAATGAAGTAAAGTTGTGGGAAGTAACCACAATACTCTGAAAGAAGTACAATCAGAAACTCATGCTTACCTCAACAGAGGAGTACTTTAGTACATAAGAAGCATGAAGGTGAGAAATCTGGTGATTATGGAGTAGTAGAAGTAGAACCAAAGTCATCATGGAAGAGGGAATGCATGGGAAATCACTTAGGATACTATATTCATAGTGTCAGCTAGTGGTTTTCTTGCAAAAATAAACCCTGAATGAAGGAAGATGATATATGAAACCATAGCAGATATAAGAAGACCATAGTGGATATCAAAAGACCACAATTGGTATAGGATAAATACTGCGAGATAAAGCAGAAGATGTCTCGTCCAGTTGATCAGAACCTATAATAGAATCCATTTTTAGATATCAAATAGCCACAGTTGGTATAATAACCACAGCTGGTATCAGTTGGTATTACAAATAGTTCACGATTTAATTAATTGTAACAAAAGTTTGTGAACAAATAAAAAAAAATCTTGTCATCCAAATAACTATAACTTATAATAATTTAGTTGAAGGATTCACATTGGATGTCCACAATTGAGTGGATACACCACAAACATTCTTCGCGAGACCTTAGAACAAGTACAAATCATAAGCTAGACCCAGACCAAGATTCCAACCATAAGTCCAATTGTTGGAAGAAAAGGAATTGAAGCCCATAAGAAAACTCTAAGGGGTAGAGTAAAGATTGAGTTGGATGTACAGTAACTCAATACTTTAAGCTATATAGTAGAAGAAGGTCTGAACTGAGAGGAAGTTAGATCTTATTTTCATAAGATTGTTGGACATTACTTTCAGAGGGATGTCAGACCAGAAGCCGAGGTTCATACCTCGAGGAAGTAAGAAGATGACTATAACTTGAGTAGGTTAGTAATATTTACTCAGAAGTACGATAACTCAAGTAAACTTAGGTAAATGAAGTTGGACGAAGAAAATACCGTAGACCAAATACAGCACAAGATGGTCAAAGACTGAAGGGATTTGACCATACCAGAATCAGAGACTACATGAAAGATTCCTTTCATGGAACCTAAATGAATCTAAAGAGTTATAGGTATCAATTATAAACCATGATTGGATGGACTAAATGAGTCTAATCCATTCTTAGGGAAATAAACCATCATGATCATTCCCATAGTAAGTATCTTACTAAGTACCAATATTGAAGTTTTGGTAGTAAGGGAAAAACAAAGACCTATTTTATCAAATAGGAGAATGTTATCCAATTAGTCCTCAATAAAGACTGCCAGGACAAGAAGAAGTCCCAATCCTTGAATCTTCAATGAGAAATGAAATAAGATTATGATATTGAAAGAAATCAAATAATTAAAGTTAGAAGCCATGGTTCAGAGACAAGTATTATTAGATTCCAGGAAGAAAATCATAGAACTGGAGTAAGAACTAATGTTCAGAGACAGATACTAATGGATTCCAGAAAGAATATGGATAAGGGATGTATTCAATTATATCCAGTAAGAAAAATACGGAGTTCGAGAAAAGTCGTAGTCTGCACAAGTCAGATCCACACTCCGAAACGTGAGAGAGTTCAAACTTCGAGGACGAAGTTTAGTTTAAGGGGTAGAGACTGTAATATCCCAGGTAATGGGGTTACAAAAATAGAGAAAACAGATGTGTGCATTGCATTCATGCATAGAAAATCTGGGAATTTTCGCGCTTTAAAGTAAAACAGATCACAATGAATCGAAGTTTCACTTGACCTTGGTGGAATTGAAGTAGCTCATCAAGTCAAGCGCTATAAACCTCAATGTGACTTTGTTTAAAACCTTGTTTTGGGAAAAGATGATTTGATCTAAGGGGTTAGATCAAATGGAAATAAACACTAACACAATAATATATTAACCAAGGATCAATTACTTGATCTTATTAAAGATCACAACATGATGTTCCTTGCCATAACCTATGAACATCCATCTAATTGGAAATCAAGTAACATTAATTGGAGAAAACTATTCTTGACTTATCATAAACCACATGATATTCATTCTACCTTAATCTTGGAAACAAAACAAGGAGATCCAACTAAAGAATATAATTCTTCTCTATTCCAAATTATTATACAATAAACCTAGAGAGGTGAGAGTCCTATTTTGTTAGAGAAGCAATGACAAACCTTGAGGCAAATCTTGAATATAAATATCCATATTATCCCAACATTATCTTCAGGAGGAACCCTAGAGTATTATTCAAGCCTTCCCAAATGATAGAGACCATTCATACTAAACCTAGCTTTACCTATTTAAGAATAAGAGAAAACCTTTGAACTAAAGTATTAGATTTGTAAACCATTTCATCTTGGAGGGTGAGATAACCAAATATCCAATTGGATAAGATAATATCCATGAGTTGATGAAATAGGGTGGAGACTAATCCAACTAAGTTAACCAAGTGGAATCTTAGCCTAGATACCTAAGTAAGTATTAGGAGTACACCATAACCTAGAATAATCCATTTCAATATAAGAGAGCTCAAGCTATGGTGTTACACTCAAGATTAGTTGGGGCAACACTTGAGTTTGAGGGAGAAAACTATCCATATACCCAGATGATAATATCAACATTGTTTAAGTAAAACCCTAACAGAATATCTCAGGCATTCTCCTAGGATAAAATCTATTGAGACAACCATAGCCATGTCCACCCAAGAAACTATAAGAGAGATATTATACCCTAGTTGATCAAGACAATACTTGATCATGGAAGTGAGAAACCTATTTAATGAGAGATACACCAGGAATCCAAACATTGATCATTATAAATTGAGTGATGATCATAAACCCTAAGAACTTGAGGTAATGATATTAAGAATAAGTTGATTATGCCTAATCCATGATCATGCTCTTGAGGTATGTGTGGGTAAGTAAATCTTAATAAGATTAGTAGATACCATTCACCACATGAAATCATAGGGAGATCAATAATAAGCAACCCTAGGTTTAGATCCCAACCTTAACTTGTGAACCACTTGGTGATCACAGGTATAATTCTACCACATTTACATTCCACCTATTCTTCACTTAAGAACCACATGAAAATCTCTAGAGTCAAACTCTATACTTTATATGGTGAGAAACCTTCCATCCATATGACCAAAGTTAACTATAAAAAGAATTATAATCAATGTAGTTACTTTAATGATAAATTGAGGATAATAATAGAAGTTAATTGGTAGAAGATAAAACCAATTCTCAAATCCTTAGTAACTAGAGAAGCACATGAAATATTAAGCAAGTAACCATTTTATCATGCATTGGGAAGAGTATATCTAGCCAATGCAATATGGTGGCATTTCATCCCTATAACCAGAATTGCACCCTCAATACTATCTTATGCTTCAATTCATGAACATAAGAAACCCTTGTAATATATTTTCTAATTAAAACCCATAAGTGGTGATCAACCACTTATCTTCATAACAAGACCCAACCATGATGAGGGTAATATCTACTCTTGATATTACATGGTGTATCAAAATATAATAGCAGTGCTAACCTTGAAATAGGGTTATTATAAACCTTACAAGACCCTAACAAATAAGTGTTCACATAAAATAATGCAGGTGACAACATTCTCAAATAGGAGATTAAGACCCTAGAGATATTTTAGCACATGAAATTATGCCATCCCAATCACTCTCTTATTTGAAATTCATAAATAAACATTACTTTGGAATTGTTTCTTGCAAGATAAAACCAAATAAAACTCTATATATCATTAAGTAAGATCAACAATCATTGGGAAAGTAATTTTGATATTTCCAAGGGCAATATTCAAATCAATGCATATATGGTTATTCAATTCAAATCCTAATAGTAATTAATAAATCTATGCTCTAGTATTTCAAGATTTGTATTCCAAAAAAAAATTAAGATTTCAAAAATTCTTAGAAAAGAAAACTCTATCCAATAAAAATATAAAATGAAATTTTTATTTTTAATAAAAATTTCATTATTTAATACTTATTAAATAAGCTTTTTCTTTAATTCTAAATTGAATTAAAAATTCAATAAATTGGAAAACCTTCTAAAATAAATAAAAACCAGTAAGAAAAATAAAGAAAACATAAAAGCTATTTTTCTTTATTTGTTACTTTGTTAAATCTTTATTAGTGGAAATTTAAACCCTAATTAATAATTACCTTAATTATTAATTAAAAATAATAAAATGCCAAATTCAATATTATTTTTATCTCCAAGTTACTAATACTTTCAACTTTAAAATGAAGTTATTAATCATAGAACTATGTGGTAAATAGCAAACCCTAATTCCATATGGAATGATAGTACAACCCTATCATTTCATGTGAAAACCCAAAACCCTAAATTCAATTAGGAAACCCAGATCCATTATTACATGTGAACCTTAATTTAATTCTAACCTAAACTCTTGGTTAGAACATGTGATCATGTTACTCCATTACCATAGAGCCATAATTAGCAACTAAAGACACATCTATGTCCACAGAAAATGTAGAACCCTATCACTAGAAAATTAGTATTCCAAGTATGCATACCATTAAACCAAGGTGATCAACTAAGATCAACCTAGTGTAAACCCTAGATCCTATTACCAAAACCATCATCCTTATTTATCCCTATTTAGCATCACACCATTGTGATGAACCATAATAGCAACCATGCCCATTAATTGTCCATCACACACTATAACCACTAAACCCTGCTAGTGTTAAATAATTAACAAACATCCTATTTAGGAACCAACCAATCTTTACTTAGAAAATTCAATAGCAAACCTAAACAACCCCAACCTAATTATTACACTTCTTATTATTTAAGAAGTATGTTCTTCAAAAGTTATTCTTTTAAAGAAAATAGAGAGTAACCTCAACCCTAATTGATATACTTCTTATTAAGAAGTATGTTCTTCAAAAGTTATTCTTTTGAAGAAAATAAGGAATTCTCATCAACCCTGCTTATAAGGACCTACTATAAACCCTAGCTAGCAATCACCAGCAAGATGAACCACCATGGTAGCAACCATGTATAAATAATTGCTTAAGTTGCTCATGCTTAAGTTAAACCAATCAAGACTAATTGCTGATGAATCCAACCATGTTGTGATCCATCTACTACTTACTCCAGAAGCGGTGGAAACCAAAGTAAACCATAGAACCCCACAACCCTAATTATCATACTTGTTCTTAATTAAAGAACATGTTCTTCAAAAGTTATTCTGTTTGAAGTATATGACAATTAATCATTAACCATGCCATGTAGTATTAAAACCAACCACTATTCATTACATGTTAGGATTATACCAAATGTTATTGTTGTGTACTATTAATGCTATTATTATGATATATTGCAGCACATGTTTAGGATACCATGTAACAACACCTGAATAAGAACCTTGTAGGAGAATCATTCTAAAAGTGCAACACACCCGAAACAAATCATTACCACTCACTAATCCTTAATCATCGGGGTTAAGTCACGCTTAGAGCGATTGCATCTCATACTTATGCATTATTGCATCCTTGCCAATCTTTTAAACATCGTCCTTACCGGACGATGATGCTATTTCAGAATTTGGAGTTATTGCGTATCGAAGACCTTGACTGCATAATCTTGCGATCAAGAAAGGCAAGTTCATCACTTGCTCATGTCATTTGAGTATTTCTATCAAATTACTTGCAAAGTACTATGGTTATCACTATTGCATAAAAACCAAAACCACTATTTTCATAACTATGAATATGACTATGTGGTGGGCAATGGAACCATGGATTGTGTTGATATGGTGGAGGTTCCATTGCAAGGGTTTATATCCATCTAGGATTAAACAACAAATGTCGCCAGTGATTCTTGTGCCGTAATACCCGTGTTAACCATAAGATCCGGAGTGGGACAGAATAGTCAATTGTATTTCCACCTCTTGTACATCAACGGATGCGCTTACCGTAGCAGCTTGTATCCGGCGGAACAACCGGAGGGTGGGGATCCCATTCTAATTCCCCACGGTAATGCAATGCTTACCGTAGCGAGTTGTGTCTTGCGGAACAACCGGAGGGTGGGGATCCCATTCTAATTCCCCACGGTAATGTGGTCTATGATGGGTTGCAGCTGCCGGCGAAGGAGTTTATGGTAGAGCCCAGAGCATGTTGTCGTGGTCGGGGTCCACCCTGAAATTACGGGAATAATGGGACCGGCGAGGACCCAGGGTCGGGGTTTGCAACAAAGGGTGGGTGTGCGAGGTAGCGGAGGAATATGATTGACTATGACCTTATACCGGGCCTCACACCAAAGGAAGTGTGGACGAGAACTTAAGCTCGGTTGGCACCAAGGTTAAGATCTCTTATGGGTAAAGCAACACACCTCTGCAGAGTGTAAAGAACCGTGACATGTCACTCCCTGTTCCGGGATATGGAACTGCGAACGCGGCCGGAAAGGAGCTCCATGAAGTTCTAGTAAACCGATGAAGGCTGACGGACATAGTTCTTCTGAATAAAAGCAACCTTTTGAAGAAATGGTTATGAAAACCTGCATTGGTATTAGACTTTCTGGTCTAGTGCCGTAGCTAGTGCATCAAACATCTCTTTCCTATAATGAACTTGTTGAGTACGCTCGTACTCATCCCACTCTTAAATCCTCTGCTTAGATATGAAGGCAACAATGGAGGATCTACAATGCAACTCTAAAGCCGAGGAGTCAACAACTACTTCAAGAAACAGGACCATGTCAGAGGGGTCAGATGCCACATCCAACAAGGAGAAAACCTAGTTTAGCCATAG
Source organism: Lolium rigidum (assembly GCF_022539505.1). Taxonomy (NCBI): domain Eukaryota; kingdom Viridiplantae; phylum Streptophyta; class Magnoliopsida; order Poales; family Poaceae; genus Lolium; species Lolium rigidum. Next base: position 335,153,974 of record NC_061514.1, read on the forward strand.
AAGGGAACTAGCTTCCTAAACCTAGCTCCTATTTAGCTAGAATCTATTCATAGCCCTATAGCTAGTCAAATACTCTACAAATAGAGTTCGTGATAGGATTAGACTACGAGTCGTTCTTCTGGAGTTTATTTGCAGATTTACCTCATTGTAAAGTAGGAGGCTGTGCTGATCTTATGTAACAGAGTTTGTATGTAATTCTATAGACATGCCTTGGACCCGCAAATGTTTCGCATTGTACCACTCTGAGCGATATAATACTAGTGGAACGGTGTTTCATTGGTGTTATATCAGACTTGCATACTACACCATGCAGTGGTATGCCGGGTCACCACACATATCTGGCATTCGATGTTGACATATGGTGTAGGAGCACAGTCATGGTGGCGACCACCACCATCGCGGTGGTAGCTGTCACCTCCATCAAGGCGGTCATCACGCCACCGATCATCGCGGCGCTAGTTGCCACTATCATCATCACGGCGGTCGCGGTAGTCGCGATAGCCACCATCACCACCATGCGGAGGAGAGCGTGCGCGCGGAGGGGGGGCCGCCCGCGCGGGCGGGTGTCGTGCTTGATGACGTTGGCCGAAGAAGAGAAGGAGCCGGATGGCTACTCCACACCATTGCGCATGTCGTCGAGGGGGGTGCCCGGGTTGGCGTTGACGGCGGTGATGAGCAAGTTGTAGTGGTGCTTGTCGAGGCCGTGCAGGATATGGTTGAAGATCTCGTCATCTTCAATGGGTTTGCCAAGGGCTGCCAACTCCGAGGCGAAGCCCTTCATCTCGGTGAAGTAAACATCTGCATACAGTTTCTTGGTGTCGTGGAGCTAGCCCCGAAGGTGCTGTACCTTGGACCGTGAAGGAGAGGTGAACATGGTGGTGATACTCGCCCATGCATCAGCGGTGGAGCCCATGCCGAGGACATGAGAGAGGATGTCCGGCGACAGCGAGTTCAATAGGAACCGAAGAACCTTCTGATCTCGTGCCATCTATGCAGCGTAGGCGAGGTTGGGTTCAGATCTTCTTCTTGTCGGCGTCCTCGGTCTCGAAGGTGTTGGGCAGAGCGCGGTCGGTGCCGTCGAGCAGCCCCATCACATCGGCGCCGCGGAAGGCTGGGAGCACGAGGGCCTTCCACAGAAGAAAATTGGACCTCGTAAGTTGCTACGCCGAAGGCGCACCGAGGGCAGCAGTTAGGACAACTGTCAACTTGGAGGAGCTCATCCTGGTGATCTAGGTTTTTGGGTGTCGGGGGCGGCGGTGGCTTGGAAAGCGACAACAACGGCGGGTTTTGGTTCTTGGTCGTGAGGCGGCTGCAACAGTAGTGAGCTGGGGCGGTGGCTTGGATCTTGGCGGTGGCTTGGATCTTGGCGGTGGCTGCAAGCGGCGGCAAATTTTGGGTCGTGGGACGTGGGCAGCTAGGTCACGGAAGAAGCTGCTCTGATACCATGTTAACTTTTCGTGGGTGGAACCGTACCCTCGTTCGGTACGGGCTACGTGTTAATATAGGCCAGGAAGTGCCCCTGGCACACATATAGGTATTATAGGTATTGGTGTACTACACCATATTCTATACGTACTTAGCATCTATTACAGATATACATTTACAGACAGAACTCAATGTGCTCAATGGTTAGGACATCTTCAGCGGGTTGACATCTTCAGCGGTGTCTATTCTATTCGGTGTCTAACAAGCAGAAAATCCCAAGAATGTAGATGCTCAATGGTTGGGCTCTTCTTTTTTATGTAGAGAACATCCATTTCATGGTTAGGACATCTTCAGCGGGAAGACATCTTTCTAACACTAAAAGCGTCCAGTTTGGTCCCTGGCCACCGCCAAGCTCAAGTTGGGAACGGAAGAAGTAGTACTGCTGGCAGATCGGTTGAAATCATGTTCGGCTGGTGTCTAACTCTGCAAGTACTGCCTCAGTTGGCTAATCACGATAACGTATTAGTATTATGCATCGTAGTAAATTTATTGATACACCTACGAGTAACGGACATTCCCTTTCTTCAGAAATGTACAAAATGTATTACTTCTTCCGGCCCAAATAAATTACTAAAACCATATATTATGTCCGTGCAAGTGTATTTGTAAGCTACTTTAATTAATTTCGGCCAGAGGAAGTATTTTTTTGTCAAGATCAAGAAATTATGTTAATCTGATAACACACATGATTTATGCCAAAAGATCAATATAGCCGGATTCCTATTTAAAATAATTTAACAAAATACTGTAAAGATATGCAATAAGAAACAATCATTGACGGTCAAAAAGCTATAATTTTTTTAGGGGAACTGAATCTACTCCCTCCGTCCTAATTTATGTTGCACATAATTTTACGTTAAAGTCAAACTTTATAAGTTTGATCAATTATATAGCAAAATTTTGGTAGTGTGTGATATATACTCAATCTTAGTACTCCCGCCATTTTATTTTCTTCGTGTTCTGAGTTTGTTGATGGTCAACATTTTGCAAAGTTTGACCAAGAATTTAAGAAAAAATACCAATATCTATAATAACAAATACTTGTGATATAAAAATATACTTCAGTATAATTATGAAACAATAGATTTTATATTATAGATGTTGATAATTTGTTTGTCAATATTTAGTTAAAATTTACAAAGTTTGACTGACCTAACCCAAAAGTGAAGTAGTTATAAACGGAGGAGCACGTAGTCTTTAAGCTATTATTTTTTAAGTTAGTCTTCAAGGACGGTGTGAAAAGTGGATGGTCGCTTGTTTTGGAATGAAAAGAAAACCATCCAACGATTCTCTTCTGATGTCACGAATGAGGAATTGTATGGTAATCACTATGGGATAGATGAATGCAGGACATCTGGCAATACTATGACCACCTAAATCACTAACATTATCGCGTAAAATTTTTAATTTCCCGTCGATTTTGATGGCACCCAAAGCTCCCAATCATCAGCCTGGATCTAATGACTGGAAAAACAAATCGTATCTTTTGTATCACGCCAAGAAGTGGTCAAGTGGTTTGTGATTTTGAGAAGATGAGTGGGTAGATTATGAAAATTAGCTCTGTGCCGCCGACCTCAACATGAATGTGGTATATGTTTATATGTGGATAATATAATGCATGAAATTGCTTCCATTTTCACACAATAATTTTTCGATCGACAGGAATAAGATCCAATGCTAGTATCTTTCTTCAACCTCACGACCCCTTTTGACGCCCACTCTTTTATTTTTTTGCTTTCATCCGTACCACCCTTTATCTCCTACAATATAATTTTCAGTCTGAGATAGACTGAAATAGTATTTTTTTCTCATGGTAGTAGTCATTGTTTTTATTTGCGGGTATGGTTGAATACGTCGGTTAGTGGGCCCATCAGAATAATTTGAGGCCATGTTTAAGATAATATTATGGTTTTGTTAATTAGTGTGTGATAGATACTCAATTGTTGTGGTCTGTGTTCAAGGACGGTGTGGAAAGGTGGATGGTGGCTTGTTTTGGACTGAAAAGAAAAGCATCTAACCATTCTCATGTGATGTCATGACCCAGGACTTGCAAGGTAATCCCAACATTAGTAGTAGTTAGTTAAACTCTATGGGGGCAGATGAATGCAGGGAAGGTGGCACCATGACCACTCCAGTTTCCCTCGATTTGATAGGACCCAAAGCTCCGAATCATCACTTCATATCTAATATTATTTTCATACCCGGCCAAAAAAATCATCTTTTTGTAGTGGAAGAAAAACCTTATGTATTGCAGGGAATAAGCAAAAAAAAAACGTTAATATGTTATCAGTTGTCACACATCATGCTGTAATGCATTGGAAGTGTCCTGAATCCTGATAAGCATGGTTATCAAAGGCCCGGATTAGTTGGCTAGCTGTTATAGTCTCCATAGGGCCATGCTACATAGGAACGGTTGGTTAATGGTCACTTTGCATGACTGGGTTGGGTTAGGCCATCCAGCCACCAAGCGCGCAGTCACGGACAGAGACCCGATTGATGGATCCAGAACAAGACGTACGCCGCCACCATGCATGCACGAACAAGGAGCTTAAGAGCATCTCCAGCAGCGTCCCCCAAAGCGTCCCCCAAAGGGATTTGGGGCGCGCCGGACAGAAAATGCGTTCCAGCCGCGTCCCCCAAAGCCGTTTTTGTCCGGCGCGGCCCGATACGGTGTCCGGCGCCCCGAGCCCGTCCCCGTCCCACAGGGGACGCTCCGGGGACGCCGGACACAACGAAGCGAGGCGGGGAGTGGCGGGGCCGACCCGTCGGCGGCACGGTTAATTTTAACCTAACCGTCGCCTACCTCGCGACGGAAGTTATTCGCGCGCAGTGACACACGGCGGCATCTTTGCCTTAATGGCGACGGAGGGCAGGCGAGACGTCTCGTCGGTGCTGCGCAGCCTCCACGCTGTCGCCGGCGTTCGCACGCCACCGCCCGTTCCCGCGCGATCTTCCCGCCTCTTCTCGCCTGTTCCCGCGCTTTCTTCCCGACGCCGGCGTCTATAAAAGGTCTCCCGGCTCAACGGTAGCCACCACACCCCGCCGGCAACAAACACAGCCCTCGTCGCTCCACCGCCGTCTCCTCCACCACCAGTAGCAATGGCGAACCGCCCGGCGCCGGCCACTTCCTCCACCGCCGTCCCTCCACTTGCGGTCCCGGGAACGCAGGTCGACACCGACCCCTCAGCAGCGGCCCGGGAAGAGCGATGGCGTGCACACCGTCGGCCAGCGGCGGGAGGCGATGCGACGAGCGAGCCCGCCGGCCAGCGGGAGGCGGCGCGGCGGCGGATCCGGCGGCGTTCTGCGCCCATGGCCCCGCTGGCCGGCGAGCCGCGGCGGCAGCAGCGTGGCGGAGAGCGGCAGGATGCCACCGTTGCGGTGTCCGACGCCTCGACGAGACGGAGAGGCGCGACGGTGCCGGCACCGGCGGAGATGGAGCAGCCGTGGGCTGACGAGCGCCGCCGCGGTGAGCGGGAGGCGCCGTACCGTGAACGGCGGGAGTCGATAGAGCGCCGGCGGCGGGAGTCGATCGAGCGCCGGCAGTGGCCGGCGACGGAGGAGCGTCATCGGCGGGAGGCGGCGCCGAGGGCGTTATGGGGGAGGCGGGCGGACGAGTTGGCGGCGAAGGACGCCGTGTTGGCGGCGGCGATGATGGAGGCGCCAACAGATGTGGAGGAGGAGGCGCCAATGGAGGAGGAGGAGGCCGAGGCGGAGGAGACCGAGGTGGAGGATGACGATGATGATGAGTTCGAGTGGTCCGACGACGACGGGCCGCACCCGGACGAGACGGCCGATCAGCAACGCGCGCTCGTCGAGTCCTTCGAGTCGGAGAAGAAGCTCCAGGACGACGCCCGTGCCCGCGAAGAGGCGCGGATTCGTCGCGCCGTCGAGCTCTCCCTCCGAGCGGCCCAGCGAGGGAGGGCGGAGGAGGACGCGCGGCGGGAGCGGCACCGTCTGGCCACCGCCGAACGCAAGGAGAGGAGGCGCGCGCAGCAGGAGCTGCGCCGTAGGGGAGGCGACGACGGGGCGGGGCCGTCGAACGCACCGCCGGGCGGTCAGTAGTCTAGGTTTAGATGAAATCTAGCCGTTTTCATTCAAACTTTGTAATATATAATCAAAATTGAATGAAAACCTTTATTTTCGTGCACCAATATTCATTTGGGGGCGGTGTTTGGGGGACGCGGCTGGGGAGCGACGTCCCTCAAAGGCGGCACAAACAAAACACGTCCCCCAAATGCTAAATTCGGCGCGGTTTGGGGGACGGTTTGGGGGACGCGACTGGAGATGCTCTAACGAGGAAGATCCAGGCGATTTACACAAAAATAACCCAAAAGTGGAAGAAAAGCACAGACTAACCCTCCGGCGAAACTATTTCACCAATCTAACCCTTTTGTGTGGCGCCCCTCCCACGGGCGCCACACATGCCCATGTGGCTCCCCTCCTGCCGGCGCCACACACCCAGCCGACGTGGCCCCTCGCCGCCGAGCTGGTGCGCCCGTCCGACGTGGCAGCATGTGTGGCGCCCCTCCCAACGGCGCCACACATGCACTTGGAATCCCCTAAAACATACTGTGGGACAAATCCTCTGGGACTTAGCCGTTTTGCGAGCTCGATGTGTGGCGCCGATGACACGGGCGCCACACTAGCATGTGTGGCGCCGATGGCACGGGCGCCACACATAGAGCCTCGCAAAACGGCTAAGTCCCGAGGATTTGTCCCACGCATGTTTTGGACCCAATGGTTCAAACAAGTTGGCATGTGTGGCGCCGATGCCACGGCGCCACACTAGCACTTGTGGCGCCAGTGCGAAGGGCGCCACACATGGACTTGTGTTGAAAACATGAAAAATCCTACCAAACTCCAACAGTTACGAGTACAACATTGGACACAACAAGTAGAAATTTCATGACAGACACATATAACACTTCATACGTCACATTGTAGCACGTAGGTTCGAACAACAAGTAGCATTACAGACCATGGTTCGAAATGACATAGGGTTCACAAATCGATACTTATGAATATAGAGTTCACAACAACACGTAGCACATCCTAGTAGCGTCCTCGACGTGCCGTCCTCGTGGGCTGCTTCCGGACGGCCATCCTCTTCGTCCGCTGCCTTGGCTGCTCCTGCCGCTTGCTCCTGCTGCTGCTGCTCCTCGCTGCTGCTCCTGCTCCTCCTCCTCCTCCTCCTCCTCCTCCTCCTCCTCTGAAGAGAACGGCTCGTCGTTCCTCATCCTCGACATAGCTGATCTCCGCGGCGGCCCGTCATCCTCCTCAGTGACAACCTTCTTTCCTCGGTTGACATAATCTTCCGGAGTGTACCGGTTTGGAGTCTTGCCCCTTGGCTTCAACTGGTAAGCTGACCGTTGCTTGGAGGTACGCTTCGGAAGTACAGCTTGACTCAGAATTAGGTCGTCCTCAGGAGGAATCTGCACAAACATGAACACATGAGATTACAAAAGTTGAAATTAGTAAGAACATGTTTCACGGCAACAAAATAGTCCATACATGTTCTTCGAAGAGGAGGATGTAGGGATTTCGCCTTCGCGGCAACCTAGCAAGTTCGCTAACCGCCGCATCTTTCGTGCAGTGTTCTGCGTCATGAAACTCACGGTTACAAAGCCACCAGAACATAATAGTGTACATTCAAAGTTGGTGATCATACCTTAATGAAATTCCGCAACGGTGAAACAGGCTTTTCATCTACGTGGCTCGGTCCCACATAGTCTCGCACTCCTCGGCGGTTTTTGGATCTCCTCCCGCTGTGACAAACATAGCATACACAATTTAAGCGAGCACATGGCAATCTAGATGATGTACTAGTTAGTGAGAGAATCCATTACCACGAAGTTCAGCTCGGAAGCAATAGAAGTCGATCTCCTCTCGCGAGCAAAAGTGTCGTGCTGGCTTTGCCCAACCTCATCGAAATGGATGGGGTCGTCCAAGATCTCCCCGACGATACGCGCGCTTCACTAACTCGATACGCGTGTTCCGATGGAACCACTCGAGGTAGTTGTTGAAAGCGGTGAAGTCGTGAGGCACAATCCGCTCAGGGTCAGCATTCCGTGCCGCTTCCAAGCAGTGTTGGAACGCTGTGATGTGGCCGCTATGATGGACTGGCCAATTTGTGATCTTCCTCTGCCGCTGCCTATCAAGCCTGCAAGAATCAACAAGTTAGTTTGTACCTCTTCTATCAAGAATCTTCCATCGCATGATTCCAGAAGTTTACCTGTGAAGCGCCTTGTCCGTGTCTTGCCACGTTGGTGGGCACTCCTGATACAGCCCAAACTGTCTCATCACTCTTTGCGGCTGGTGGTGTTCAACAAGCCACATGCATATGAGTGGGCAGCGCATACGCCAGAACCGCGCCTCCTCCGTGCACTTGGGGTTTAGGTCAGTCATCGCCGCGCCAATACGGTAGTAGCTACCATATGGCTCCCATTCCACCCGCAGCATACAATTATTTAGTAGATGCCGGTAGAATCAATCAAAACTAGGATTGCAACTCCGCAGTGATCGGTTACCTGCTCAGCGGTAAGAGTGTCCAACTCCGCGAGTGTACTGCCCGTACATGACCATTGGATCGCTCGTCATCTCCGAGACATTGTCCCAAAGGTATGCCCAAGTGGGCTCCCGATCAGGAAAGTGAGGGAAATGAGGCCATGGCGTCTCGTTGAGTACCCTGGGACGCCCAACTGATAGGCGGTCCCAGCTCCATACGGAAAGTAGGAGCATGCATCCACCAATACCGCCGCTCCCAGTCTTGCTCCCAGTCCTGCGACAAGTCTTGCTCCCGATCCCGCGACAAGCTTCGTCCAACTGCGTACATAAGATATTTGGTTACTACTTTGTGTAGCGCACTACTATAGGAAAATAGTACATAGAACAAATCATCACCTGCCGGTAGAGGTAGGCAAGTGCCGCTGTTCCCCAACTCCACCGGGCGTCCAACACCGTAAGCGCCTTCAGCCAACACCAATGGGCCAGCTTACCCCCACCGTCGGAAAGAGAGTCCCGGAAATCATGTACCATAAGTACACGCGGGCGTACGTCCTCCGAGTGTCCTCGTCGGCCTCTATGGGGCATTCCGCAAAGTTAGTTCCGATCCAAGTGAAAGACGCGCCGGCGGGAACTCTCTCCTTTGGATTTTCCGGCGGCGGAGGAGCCCCGCCAATAAGGTCCTCCATCTGTCCGCGCCACCCATCGAAGCTGTGTTCATACACGGTGGCTCGCCACGAATAGGTAGTCCAAGGATCATGGAAACATCCTGGAGAGTAGGGGCCATCTCGCCGGCCCTCAAGTGGAAGGTGTGAGTCTCCGGCCTCCACCGGTCGACAAGGGCGGTGAGTGCCGAGGGGTTCATGTGTGGCCCCCACGGCTTACAAGGGATATGAACGGCATAAGACCGGTAGGCCGGATGAACTCCGTGTACCTCTCGTCATAAGGTATATCCGGTGTGCCATGGTAACGAATCTTCAAAGGGTGAAGATCCGTTCCCCTCTCCGTCATATGAACAGCCCGGTGGTCCCTGTCGTACTCTTCATCCGTAAGCCACACCATCCTACATGTATGAGCAACACATACAACATATTATGAGCCATTCATACCAAATATGAGCAACACATACATGAGAATATATCCAAATAAGCCATCACACATACATTCCTAACAAATATGAGTTATTCCATCAAAAATACATGAGAATATATCTAACTTTCGAATCACATATACATCACACATACATGAGAGTTCATATCCAAATACATCACACATATGAATTTCGTAAGACATACCATTCCTAGGCCCATAATAGACATATGTAAGACAATAGAATGCATTTGCTAAGCTCCAATTTTGCCTTTCACCACATACATACATAAGGATTTCAACACATACATGTAAAATTTCATTCAACACATCTAGGGTTCCTACATATCTAGGGTTCCTACATATCTAGGGTTCCTACATATCTAGGGTTCCTACATATCTAGGGTTCCTACACATACACATTCAACACATACATAGCCATTTCAAATCTAGTTTCCATGTCTAGGGTTCATGTGCAAATCTAGCAAGATCTATGAAATTAGTGGATGAATGTGAGGGATTCGAAGGGGATTACCTTGAGGAATGGATGGGGAAGAGATTGGCCGGTCAGATCTGACGAATTTGTGGCCGATTTGTTGGGGGAGAGAGAGAGGGAGGAGGAGGAACCGCCGGCCGCCTTGGGGAGAGAGGGAGGGAGGAGAAGAAACGAGAGAAGAAGATGGTCGGGCCGGGCGCGGGCGCCACACTTAAGTGGATGTGTGGCGCCCGTGGCATCGGCGCCACACATGCTAGTGTGGCGCCCGTGGCATCGGCGCCACACATCGAGCCTCGCAAAATGGCTAAGTCCCGGACGTTCGGAGCCCCCGGATGTTTTCGACCGAAAACATGATATAAGTTGGCATGTGTGGCGCCGTTGGGAGGGCGCCACACATGCTGCCACGTCCGGACGGGCGCACCGGCTCGGCGGCGAGGGGCCACGTCGGCTGGGTGTGTGGCGCCGGCGGAGGGAGCCACATGGGCATGTGTGGCGCCGTGGGAGGGGCGCCACACAAAAGGGTTAGATTGGTGAAATAGTTTCGCCGGAGGGTTAGTCTGTGCTTTTCTTCCACTTTTAGGTTATTTTTGTGTAAATCGCCGAAGATCCAAGCTAGCCGCGTGCATGGGGCATGGCGCAACCTCGGAGCAGACAAGGACTAGCTAGCGCGAGGCGCCCGGGATCGCCGCCGTCGCCGTGACCCGATCGACGGCGACACTTCCGGCCCGGTGGGGCAACCAGCAGCTAGCCTACCTTGACCCGTTCGGTGGTGCGCGCGGTAGCTCGCGTGTGGCTGCCCTGTTGCGGCGTTGCGTGCGTCGACCGCCGCTTTTTTTTCTAACATGGACGGTCTCGCACATAAATTTACTCTCTTTCTCTAGATTAAATTAAAATAAATTTAATCTAGAAGGAAACTATTACAGGTACAGGGGAAATTGGTTCTGGGTAGGTGTGGCTTGTGATACACTTTTCGGTGACCGTGATCACATCAAATGTGGTAAGACGACCGATTGTGTGTGCGATTGGACTCTCGTGTAACTCTCATCGTGTCGGTTTCGTTGCGCTTATTTCTCTGAAAAGAATTTTCCGGAATGGATTCGGATGGACGCAACGCCACAATACACCTAGACATGCATGCTACGGTATCGGTCAGTGGCGGATCTTACCGTGCACCACCAATATGCATGCAGATGGAGAGAAAATACTAACGAGTTGTGCTCTGAAATTCGAACAAGTGCACGCGTGTCGACAGTAGTTTCTGATCCGGCCCATTTTCATTCTATTTTTCTCCATCCTCTGGATTACCATATCGATCGTCATTGAGATCGATGGTTTCTGGCCGGGCATGCTCCGCTTGTGCGCCACTGGATTGATAAGAAGGCGCGCTAGATAGCTAGAGCGCCTCGCGATGCCTGGCTGGCTCTCGGTGACTGCTCGTGTTTTGCAGCTCACGCCCAGCTGCTCGTCTATGCTATCTCGCCACACTCTCCTCGTCACGTAACCCACGTACGCTCTCGCCGGTAGATATTCAACGTCTCAGCATGTTACACATCTATACATACTTTGTCATTCCATACGCTGTCCATTTCAAGTCACTTTCAAATTATAAAGACAATGCTTTTTGTCTGTATTTTTGTTGCCTGCAGAAAATGCATGAAAAAACTCTCCTCGTCTATGCATTCAATCAATGGTCAATTTTTTTCAAACCATTGTCCTACCGTCCAATTTTTTTACCAAGTTGCACAAGTTTTAAAACATATTAAACAATCTGTCAAAAAATGAATTTTAGCTCAACTTTAGTATTAGTTCGGAAGATGATTGCAAATCTCCAATTACGCCGGGGCAATATACTCCTTATTGTAAAGAAAGGCAAAGTTAAAGTTAAAATTCAAAAACATTTATGCCGCGTCTACAGAATTAGGAAAAATAGCAATGCTGAAGAAATTCAAGGGTAGAAATAACCTATAGCAAACCACAAATGCAACGAACAAAATCATCGATTAGCTTTATTGGTGTCCCAAGAATTCAAATAGCGTGTCGCCATGGTTCACCACCTCCATCTCACCCACCGCAAGTGATTCGAGGTGAAGAACAAATAGTTGGAGACTAGCTTGGAGGGACCAAAAGTGAGATTTGAACAAAAGCCAGAGGGTAATCCTGAAAAGCGTATGACACCTCCAAAAATAGCCATTGAAACCCGTGTGTAGGTTGACCCAATTTAGAATAAAATCAAGACAGTGTTCTTTCAAAGTATTAGAAACAATGAAATAATTTGCGCAAGTTCATATTATCCTGATACTTACTCGCCCAAAAAAATTAAGGAAAATTTCGACCATATATGGCCTACGCACAAAAAAAAATAGAACTTTGTATTTCTTTCAAAGGTACAAATCCAGCGAAAATGCCGATCGGAACCCGGGTACGGGCGAGGATGAAAGTGCACCCAATCTGAGAGCGACAGCTGTCTAATTACATGTGTATTTGATAGCAGGTATATGCGGTAGTATGTGGTGTGTATTTGTCTGCTCACCAACGCTCACATTGATTGGCATTAAATCCTGCCAGGCTGCCCCGCATCGCTCGTTTCCATCTCTTCCCCATCGCCACCCAGCGCCTCCACCTTCCTTCTCTTCCGCACCGAGTGGGGGATGGCCTTCTCCCTGAAACTCCTGCTCGACCCCAGGCCAGGCGGAGAAGAGGGCGACCCCGACCCTAAGGATCTGGCGGCCGGAGTGCTCGCGGCGTGTAGGCGAAGATGATCTGGCGGCAGCGGCAGTGCGGCGCTGCGGACCCCGACCCTAAGGATCTGGCGCACCGTCGAGCTCGAGCACGCCTCCTGGCCGGCGGTGATGCCCACCACGTTGCTGCGGGCTAGCTCGCCGACGACGCCGACCCGACCGCGCTTCGGTTGTCCAAGGACAGCAGCGCTAAGGGCGTCCAACCCGGCGGTGCTCGAGGCCGCCGCCGACGCCGACCCGGCCGCGCTCGTCGTCGCGCTCCGGTCGCTCAAGGAGCTGATGCAGTGCTTGGCCGCTGTGGGGGCGGCGCCGGCTCTGTCTTCCTCAGCCCACTGGCCCCCGGCAACAAGACCCACCAGGCCACTACCACCACGGCGGCAGTGCCGGCCCGTGCCGAAGAAGGTGAGTCGAGGAGGCGTTTGGCCGCGGTGGGGGCGGGGCCTCTTTCAGATTCTCCGGCCAAGCTCCTTGAAGAACCGCATCACGCCTATGGCGGGGCTGAGAATCAGTCGTTGTGTTAGGCCGGCCTTCAACGAGGGCTCCTCGAGCAGGTTCGTTGGATTGTTGCCCGACGTTCCGGTCAACTTCATCTGCCCATGGCACGAGCAGATCTCATCTGGCTATGATTCATGCCGTCCGTTCTGTCCATGTTCTTTGCCAAAAAAAAAAATTGACATGTCCGATTTTGATCTTGTTCTTGATTTTCTTTCATTCCATCCATATTCCTAGAGTGTTCAGTCTCCTCTATTTTGCATCTGATTCCGGCATTCCGCCCATCCTGTCCATGTTCAATCCTATTTGCATCTGATTCATGTTCTTGGAGTGTTTAGATTGCTTTACGAAAATGAAATTATCTTGTTGATAGTGTCACAGATTTCCCATGAATCATTGTTGCTCCCGTGTATATGTCCCCGTTGAAGCATCAGCTTCCTTGTATGAATTATGGTGTCAGATTTTTTGTGCGACTCTTGACCTCGGATTTCTTGTGTAGATTTTTATGCTTCTGTTTCTGTCAAAAAGATTGCTAAATCTTTGTTTATATACAGGTATGAAATGATATGTGCATGTTGAATCCCCATAAAACAATCGAATCCAAAAAAATTGAATGCGCATTCTGAATCTAGCATGGATAATGCCTTTTTTTCTCATGTGCAAAGCCGAGGAATATATTCATTCTTTTAAGAAACCATCATTTCATTTTACTTCCTGGGTGCAACCATTGTGTGGTGGGAATAAGGCTGGGTCAACTCTAATAGTAGCACGCTAGTGTTATGAGTATCAAGGATCACAGCTGAGGAATGAATTGATCACTTATCTCAGGTCTGATCTTTAAGTTGTTATCCTAATGGCTACGTTTGTTCCTTCAGATTGCCTAGCTTGATAATTAAATATTGTTTTTATTGCTGACTTTTTTCTGTTCAAGTCACAATCCCTCCAAGAGCACTAGCCGTGAATTCTATAGCATCTTGCGCATAAATCACCCGTGTCTCACTAGTTTGACCCATTGTGTAAGTACTCGAGTAGTATTATGGATTAACGCAGAGTTTAATGACTGAGAGAGAAAACGGATCAAAAGCATGCATGCGCAATAACTCTGCACCGACCTGCTTGTGTATTTCATCAGGTATCCAACTAGATACGAGAAGGTAAATCATCTGTATTAATTTCGTGCTATATTAAGTGCTAATCACATAGCACACATTAACGCACACGATTTCGACCTCGCGCGTTGCCAGGTTCCAAACGTCCGGGTCGCAAATCCAGTCCTTATATTGTTACTTGAATTATTTACCTCCTTCATGCAAGCCACATACTTTTTGTATTCCTGTTCAAACTTGACATGGCAAATACCTGCATACATTACCGACATGCATGATTTAGGCTGTATTTTTTTAATATTTTTCTGATTTTATTGTTCAAAAATGGTTCGCACGCAACTAGGTTCACCTAATCCGCGTGGGTGCCGCCTCAATATTTCACTTTTCTCATGTGTTCCCCTAACCCTAAGGAAAATGCTTCTGATCACCCGGGGAATCAAAGCGTTCCATCCCCCGCCTCCTGCCACGCATGCTATACAACGTGGATTCTCTCCACACACACGCACATGGGTGGGACCCATTAAACTGAGCGGTAGAAAATTCCCCACTTTATCCATCTTCTAGCTCCGTCCATCAGGCTCGCCAAGCCATCGCCCGCCTCCCATGCGCAGGGCCGCCACCTCCACCGACTTCCTCCACCTCACAGCCGCCGAACCCTCGTCCACCCCCCGTCGCCCCCACGCCTAGCTCCGGCTCCGCTGCGCGTGGCCGCCTTGCTCCCCCGACCTCCTCCCTCCAGCCATAGTGCCCTCGTATGCATCCTCGCTGAGCGCCGCCCATCGAGCTTCTGGCCCTCGTACGCGTGGCGGCCTCGACGCTGACGCTGCCTCCCCAATCGGTCGTGCGGATTTCGTGCCCCGTCGCAGAGGGCCGAGGGCACACGATGGGCTACTACCCTTGTGGAGGCGCGGTCGGTAGCAGCTGTGAAAGCCGTGGGTAGCGTAGGCGGCGGTCGTTCATAGCAGCGGCGGCGACCGTGGGTAGCGTCGGCGGCGGCCCTTCGCAGCAGCGGCGGCGGCCCTTCGCAGCAGCGGCGGCGGCCGTGGGTAGCATCGGCGTCGGTCGTTCGCAGCAGCGGCGGTGCCTGTGGGTAGCAGCGACGGCGGCCGTTCGCAGCGGCGGCGGCGGCCCTGGGTACCATCGGCTGTGGCCGTTCGCAGCAGCGGCTGTGGCCGTGGGTAGCAGCGGCGGCAACTGACGACCGGGCGTCGCTACAAAAGTCGGTATGCCATGCTACCATGGTGCGACGGCGCTGCTACAAATGGCGAGATGACCTTGCTACAAGGGCTGACCAACCTTGCTGCAAGGGGCGACCGGCGGTGCTACCTTGTTGTGGCGGCGTTGCTACAAGAGGAGGAAGGCGGTGGTGCTACAGGGGCCAACTCCATTGCTGCTTTGGTGGACGGCGAAGCTACTTCGCTGGCGACGAGGCGTCCGTTTTCTCCAAGACCGTGTGGCCGGCGGAGGGGATGAGCAGTTCGGGGAGAAGATTCCGCATTAGTTCTCTGGCGAGTCCTTGACAGTTTCTGCGGTGGCGCACGCTACGGGGTTCTCCGGCGACGCCCGCAGCA
This sequence comes from Lolium rigidum, assembly GCF_022539505.1. NCBI lineage: Eukaryota > Viridiplantae > Streptophyta > Magnoliopsida > Poales > Poaceae > Lolium > Lolium rigidum. Next base: position 335,169,452 of record NC_061514.1, read on the forward strand.
AGTGCTCCAGCGATGGTTGTGGTTAACGGGAGGAGCGGGGACGGGGAAGAGGCAGTGCCATGTGCGGGAGTTCCATGACGAGATCGTGGGGTGTGGTTTTCTTTTTTGTTGTTGTTGAGCTGGCGTTGACCGGGCACGGACGGGTATGATCTGCCGATCGGACGGCTGTCAACCCGGGGGATCGAGGAATTTGATCCCCCGGGGAACGCTCAGCACGCCCCTAACCCTAACCCCCGCCCCCACCATGTGAAAAAATAAAAATGTTTGCCGCCGCCAAGTAGGAATATGGGATGGCATCGTTCAGGACTAGATCGATCGGTCTGTAATCGATCAAACTAATCGTGGTGAAATACATAGACGGCGCTCGTGACCTATGTCGATAGGTCGATCAAATTAACTAACCATGTAATTGCTGTAGAGCCGCCTCTCGTGACAGCTGATTATAGGTCGAGGAACCCATCCATCCAAGCTGGGCTGCCTCGATGGGCGCGAGAATGGCACGGCGTCAGCTGGCCTTAGGCTGGCCATAGTGGTAAGTATCATGTAGTAGTATCATATGCATGATACTACTACATGATACTATCTCTATAGTGGGTAGTATCATGGAGTAGTATCATAGTCATGCTATATTTATTGTTTTTTAGAATCTCAATGCAAATTTGTGTATAAGATTTGTTTAGCATTAACTTTTCTCGTTGTTTGCGCTATGATACAGTATCTACCTATGTTACTCTAATCTCCTCTCTCCTTCTTAATTAGCTGCCACATCAGCATTTTTGTGGGACCAATGTGCATGATACTAGCTATGATACTAGCAGGGGCGGAGCCAGCTATCTGGCGTGGTTTGGCAGCCGCCATACCTAAATGTGTAGGAAAGTACTACTAGGTTTATTGATCGTTTACATAAGAAAAAAGCTTTACCGAGTGTTGTGATGGACTGATGGACCAAGCCTTTTCGCTAACGCTCCTAGGGCTGTACGTGGTTACTTATAATTCATTCCCAACAAAGATACGCGTAGTATACATACAATCCGGCCGGCCGGTAACTGACTAATTCTGAAATGCCGGAGACCTCGTGATCCTGAAGTTGAGATTGTGCGTGGAGCGGAGGCGGCTCTGCACGACACAAACCAACGAGCCGGCCGGCGAGGTGAGACCGTGACCCTCAAAGCAATAAGACTGGGAGGGTGAGTACAAACATGATACGAAGAAGAGCAACTTTTTTTTTAGATATGGGAGCATCGCCCCAGCCTCTGCATCAATAGATGCACACGGCTTTTTCTTATTAAACGCAAGTGCGAAGTTACATAGTATCCATTATTACAATCAAGGGAAAGCTAAGGTCGACACATGAATCAACCATAAAAAAATGCAACATGTAGAGAAGCTATCCATTTGCTATTCTATTAGCATGTCGCCATCCAGTAGCCTGGAAAAAGAAGTCCTGAGCAACCATTAGCATCCGGTTGCATCCAGTAACCATATCCTGCCGTAGGTCCGGCGGGAGAAGCAAAACCCATTGTTGGATCCATTGAGCAGCTTGTCGGATAACCTGCAAAAAATTAGTCCCAGTATGTTTATTAAAAATGATATCATTCCTAGTCCTCCAAATGGACCAACATAACGCTGAAACTCCAATCCGAATCATCTGTTTATCTTTCTTGTTTACACCATTCAGCCATCTACCAAACATATTAGTAACATTTGCTTGGTGGGGGGATGTTATAAGAGAAAAACACCATTTGCCAAATAATTTTTGCAAACGGACAATGAACGAACAAATGATTAACGGTTTCAGTAGAATCACAAAAACAACACTTTTGACATCCATTCCACTTCCGTTTGGCTAAGTTATCCTTAGTAAGAAGCACTTTATTACTAAGGAACCACATAAAAATCTTGATTTTCAAAGGAATCTTTAGTTTCCACAAATATTTGCGAAGATAAATAGTATGTCCATTCATCAAATCAAGGTACATAGACTTCACTGAAAATAAACCAGACTCTGTGAGTTTCCAAACAAACACATCAGGTTGATCATTCAAGGTCACTGTCATTAGTTGTTGACAAAGGTTGAGCCATTGTATCCATTTGTTGTCATTCAAACCTCTTCTAAAAGAAATATTCAAAGGTGTAGTTTCCAAAGAAATTGCACTTCATACTTGAAACTGATCTCGTTCTTGTGGACTGAAATTGCACTTCATGTAATTTCATTTTATGAGACATTTTGGGTGCAATATTTTCTTTTGACATTACAAAATTAAATTGTACATGTTGAACACAAAACACAAAGTACTATTTATTTAGTGGAGTCTTGCATTTTCAATTTATTGAGTCTGCCACACCTTAAATTTATTCCTGCCTCCGGCACTGGATACTAGCACTATGACCAGCCTTATCATGGGGATATATACATAGGTCGAGATTAGGCCGGCCAGCTCGATAAATGGAGGATGGTTATCGACTAGCTAGTGGCGCGGCGGAACCCGATAAGGACGCCAGGCGCACACGCACCGATCCAAATAAAGTGACGAACTGTCGCTCGCGAGCCGATCCATCGGCACCACAACAGAGCCCATGAATAGTGGGAGCCCGTGTCAATCCCCTTATTTTTACACCCGGTTAGCGACAATAGGGGTTCCAGTGACTCAGCCTAGACTTAGCTCAGCTCCTACGAAAATTCAAACCAGTTAAAAGTCCAGTTTGTAAATTTAGTTCATACTAAGCTCGTAACAATTGAGTCTGTCTTAATCTAAGCAAAACAATCAAATTTCAATATTGTATTACTTTCATATAGAGAAAGTGAAGCTAAATATTCGATCATGACACATAGAAGAAATACATTAACCTCCAAATTAGCTTACTTAAATCCGTGGAAGGAATAACTCCCATCCACCGTGAGTAATAAATTTCCCTAATTCTTTTTACCATAGTACAACATAACTCTTTTTTTTTTCAAACTGCCGAGCTAAATGGAGCGAGTGTTGGTTCAAGATAAGCTAGTTTTCCGGTCAAGATATATGATACACTCATACTCGACTAACTTCTTTTCGAGTAGATCTCGTGTCGAGCTAAATCCGAGTTGGTCTTGAATTATCTTCTTCTTTTGTTGCCGTAAAGCGACGAGAACTTGTGCACCTCGCTAATGGTGTCCTGCATGTAGAAAATAAATAAATCGTGTCATGGTGATATACCAAACAGGGCTTGGTTCCCTCGATGACAAAAGGAGGTAGCAGTCGGTCGATTATTGTTTAGTAGTAGAGAGTACATATGTCTAGATACTATTGTTGCGTGGAGTTGCTATCAATGGTTTCCTTCTCTTTTCCTCCATCTTCATGGGCAGCCAATCAGATGGCAATACTTGGTCTCCTATGATTGGCCCAGCTCTAGCTCTTTCTCTCTCCCTCTATCTCTCTGTCTCTCTGTTTTCATGGTTGATCAAACTTTTTTTGGTCTTTCTAGACTTCCTTCGGTTTGTAGTGCCCACTTATCCACTAACAAATGGGGCAGTTTCCACACTTCATCATATACATGCATGCAAAATAATCTCTTAGGTATATCTAAAGGTATGATTGCTGCACCCCCATGGGGCTCTAGCAGCGATTTGAGAATTGTGGCCGTTAGATCTTCCCAGGTGGGGTTACTTGGTCGATCTTGTCCGTTCATTCCGGGCGTGGGCACGCGTGGGAGGCCTAAAATTCATTGCCCCTCCCTAGCTGAAACCAAGAATCAGCCAATTTCTACCCGCTTGCTTCTGCGTTTGGGACCCGCAGCTCGGCCGGTCCACTCGTCAGTCACTGGGTTGGTTTCTGGTTTGTTAAGCGTAGCTGAGGGCATAGGGGTCCGCCGCCCACCCAATCCCCACTCACATTCCTCTCCCCCAATCCCCACTCACGGCCAATCTCCACCCTGCTCGCCGCTCTCTCTTCCTCGGCTCCAATGGAGCGCAGGCAGCAACGCGCCGCCTCCATGGATTCCCCTCCTCCCCATCGCGCCGCTGCCTCTCCCCCACGGTCGGAGCAGCGTACTCTCTCCGCGCATCTTGTCGTCGCTGGGAGGAGCTGAGGACCACGACCCAGGCCACGGGTCAAAACCCTAGGCGCTGCCTCACACTCCTGCATCCTTCCATGTCCTCGCCCGCGGCGCTCCCTCCGATGTCCCTCCCTCTCCTCCCTCATGGCGCTCCCTCCCAGCCCCATCTGAGGGCGTGGCTCAAGCGCGCGCGAGCAGGGCCGCCGGTGGAGCGCGGCTCAAGCGCGCGGGAGCATGGCCGCCGGTGGGGCGCGGCGCGAGCGCGCAGGAAGCAGCCCGCGCTTCTCCATGTCATCTTCGTCAAAGCCTGCAGGTTCTCCCTATGTGCACAGCCGTTCTCCTCTCCGCTCCTTCTCCTCCCCATAGTCTGCCTTTTTGAGTGTGGTGGCGTCCAGTCCTGGAAAGTCCATGCCCTCCAGTATCCTCTCTACTCTCGGTTTCTCTCTCCCATTGAACTTTCTTCTCGGCAGTAAAGATGGGATGGCGTGAGGCGGCGGCATCTGGATCAACTTGTTCGTAGTAGTAGCAGCAAACAACGCATGTCTCTGAAAATCCTCCCTCTCTAAGGGCTAGGAAAATTATTAATTGATTTTTTGTGAAAACACCGTGTGCAGATCTAAGAAAAAAGAGAAGGAAGAATGTCGGGGGAGTTTTGTGAAGAATAAGAAGAAGGCCAAGGTCAATTTCTACGAGTCATATCTTATTCGATTAAATTCTCAAGTGATTGAACTATATGAATTGTTGATTTTCCTGAAAACTATGTGTGTCGGTTTGAGGAAGAAGATAAGAAAGAAGAATCTGGGGGGGGGGGAGTTTTCTGAAGAAGACCAAGGTCGTTTTAATGAGCATATTTTGTTCGGACAATTTCTCAAGTGGTTGAACTGTTTGTGAAATTCTGTTCATAAAGTGCTTAAATATTTTTGGGTGTTCGCTTGATGCATATTGCAGGATTAAGCTTATCAGTAGTTTTTTTTTGTTTGCAGAGAAAAAGGAAAAGGATCAATGGAGGGTTCTGATTTTATAGAAGCTGGTATACTTAACAGGACCCAAGCAATCTATCCTCTTGTGTGCATTTGTACAAAGAAAAGAAAATAGCTACCGCTTGTGGCAGTTAGTCAATTGAATCCTCTAACCTCTAGGTAACAATCTGATCCAGTGTATCAATTACGGAAACAAGGAATAATTTCCTTCTCCTGCCTAAGTTCACTCTTATTGCTTTTGATGTCCTACTACCATCCACAAAAGATGAGCTGATGCTATTAAGTTAAGCATTTTATTTATATACAGGTAACATGCGGTGGAGGGGAAAACCTTGGGCTCCTTCACCTCTTTCTCAGCCTCACCCGGATGCTTCTTGTTATTGTTCTTCCTTGCTTGGCTGTTGTGGATGCGCTAGGTTGTGTTGGTCAGGACATGGCGTGAAGGCAGCAACGCTCAGTGTCACTCAGTATCTTGGTTAATGTGTGTGAAATTTTAGATGTAGTGCGCCATTGATGTTAAACTTTATATTTTATTTTAGCATCTGGGAGAAAATTGGCCATAACATAACTTCAAAATTTTCTAACACTCTTGTATCAGCTTTATTAGGTTTTTATGGGTGAGCAATTCTAGGAAAGCTAACAATGCCTTGAAAATAGGCTGTCATAGTTTTTTTGAAGATATTTTATTTCGGAAGGATTTTAGTTGTACGAGTCCACGAGGGAGTGACTTTTGCTTATTCCAAGTTCATTCATTGGAACCACCATTTAGTTTGAGTACCTGCACTGCACAATTCAATACATATCATGGATATATCATTTAGCAGTATTTTATATATGTGGATCTTATTATCTTGTGGAAAATTTGTTTCTCTATAATGTGTACAATATGTCAATGTCTTTTTAGACCCAGAAGTGGACAAGGAGTATAAGAGGATCTCTGTCAGTATAAAGAAAAATGCAGAGAAGATCAAGGTACGATTAGGTCATTGAACCTTCGATAACTAATTTGGATCAGAGGTAGTAATAGATCTATGTTCATCTCTCTTTTGCACAATATTTCTTGAAAGGGATGAAACAACTTTTTAACAATATTTGTTTTGATCCAGCAAGAAGTGCGCAAATCTTTATTTTCCTGTTAGTCCAAATGTAGCAGAGGAGATTACATGGGTATGCTTTAGCACTACAATAGCTCATTCAATTTGCCTTTTCACTTTTCTTTTGCTTAAACCATGGAAGGGTTGGCCTCACGCTATGTCAGACATGGAGAATTAATTAGCCCACAAGCAATTACTTTTAGTACCAATTCAGAAATGCAGTATGCTGTGGGAATGGATGTTGTACACATTGTCAAAGTGTATATTACTGTTTTTTTCCTCCAGATTATTTAGTCCATCTAATACTCTAATAGAGAAAATATTTATCCATTGTGCTGGTTCAGGTTTGCCTTTCCCTCCTCTTTTCCCCCTATCTTGATAAACAACACTGTATATGTTTTTAGTATTTTGATTTTGCCATTTTCAAGTGGATGATTAGGTTCAGATCTTAGATGTTGTGTGATTTAGGTACTTTTTTGCGGTGCACATTTTTTTATCATGGCCATATACACATGTCTCCTAAAAGGTGCCATGAGATATTTATTGGTTGTAAAATCTAGAGGATTCATATTTGGCTGAGCGATCGCGTTGGCCATTGGCGCAAAATTGGGAAACTCCCAGGTAATCTCACCTGCAAATTTGACCATCCACGGGGCTGAAGAGGATCTGGCATGTATTTATATCAAGTGTTGTTGTGCAAGTACTACAACACCCTGAATCTATTAACTAGCCCACTAAGCACGCAGTACTGCACTTTTCTAAAAAGTTTCTGTTGAGTAGACTCATTAAATTCTGCTACAAGGTGGATCAGGCATTGGAGAGATAGTAAGCATGTTCTGGTCGATTAGGCCGCAGCTTGTCATAGTTTACAGTCACAATCGTATGTACTGCTGATTTTATTCTCAGAGACAGTGAAGGTGACTTGATTTCCGAGAGTTATGTACTTGCATATGGAACGGATTACTTTGAGATGCTCCTCGGAGCCATCGAACCAGGTGAGCTCGATGATTTGGTTGCAACTGATGGTACACTTTCTGCACCCATAAGACTCATTCGTGAGGATGTTTTACCTGTTATTCTCTTCTCTATAAAACTGAAATCTTGCATGAGACCATGCTAATCTTGGAACTGTGCATTATGTCTTTATTGCAGTGCATGCCAATAAATTTGTTCTGAGATGCACATCGGAGCCATCGAACCGGATGAGCTCGATAATTTGGTCGCAACTGATGGTACACCTTCTACAGCCATAAAACTCATTCGTGAGCATCTTTTACCTTTTATTCTCTTCTCTCTAAAATTGAAAACTTGCATGAGATCCTGCTAATCTTGGAACTGTTATGCATTATGTCTTTATTGCAGTGCGTGCCAAAAAAATTGTTCTGCTCATTTTCAGTGCCAAGAGCCTGTGGTTCAGCTATTAAGGTAGGTTCGTCCTATGCTGCTCAGGGTGATGGTCTGAACTGTATTTCCAGATAGTTGAGTGCATAACTTGTACTTATTTGTTCATCAATCCTACTCAAATTTTATTGAAAATGAAGATTCTAAGTACCTCTAATTAATGAGTTGCTAATGCTCCGTACCATTGTACATGTGTATTTCTGAATGGTGATTGACTTTGATGCTTCGACGTGAGAATATGTTAAATATAGTCCAAATGAAAGCTATGCATACCTTAGTCGGCAGTTCTACTAGGCCTCTTTTTGCCTAAATGGAAGCACAAATTTTCTAGCTAACTAATCAGTCTGCATGTTTACATGAGTTTCAAATTTTCACGATTCTGTTGTATTGTGTTTCTTTTTCTTTGTCAAATAATCTTTTATTTACTACAGAATTTGGTTTTCGTGATTATTTACTACGGAATTTTTCTTTTTATAAGATATGCATCACCATTTTTTTGGAGTAATATTTAGATTATAATTCCATTCCTGGTTGTACAAGTTATGGCATGCATAAGTATGAATCGTATGATAAAAATGTTAACCTGTGTTGCACCCACTCTAAAGCTGAAGATAGTATATTGTTGTTTTTTTGTTTTCATACATTTTCCTGGTTATTTTGTAGTGAAGCAGGAGAGCTTTAGAACTTGAGGTTTGTTTTGGCTCTATGTTCGAATGATTTTTGTTCTGATTGCATGGCACAAGCACATATATTGATATTGACATATTACCTGGAACTCTTCTACAGAAATCTCCTGCTGTCCATGTTCAGTTGTATTCTCTGTATTTTTATCATTTTTAATTTATGCATGATTGGACATCAGCATGTGTGAATGATGCTGCCTCTACTCATTTGTGTCGCCAAACCCATCCTGATTTTCCTCCGTCCTTACTCCTCTGTAGACAGCCCTAGATTACTTTTACCAGACAGTTCTTTTGTTATTACCGTAGTTGTATATTCAGCGTTCCGGTTCAGGCCGTGAGCTTCATAGGTTCCTTACAGTGCTTGTGTTTGCTAGCAAATGCAATGCAGAGCTACTGTCGGTTATTGTAAATGTAGAGAATGAATCTATGCTCTAGAAAAAATAGAATCGTATGTATGAAATCTGAAACAACACGAGATTCAGGATTAGAATTATAGTCTCTGCACACATTCTCGGCTACATATCTAAAATCGAATAAACTGATAGCAGATGTTCAGCTGGACTTTATTGTAGGAAATAAAAGTTCACTGCTGCTTTTTTACACGTGGTCAGTTGAAGTTTATTTATAAAAAATAAATGTTTGCTACTACTTTCTTTACATGATCAAGCTTGCTTGCTCGCTTACTCCTGGTTCTCTTTTCTTTTGTAATGCTCATGTGCATATGCAAAAGGTTGGCCACACGATGTATGTGTTATTTGGAATGTATCTTTTGTGCAATGGACATCCTAGGGATCCTCACATCTATTGTTCCATAATAAGTTGCTTACGAGAGATAACTTGGCTATTCATCAAACTGTTAATGATAACACATGTCTGTTATGTTCCGAGTTTGAAAGTATGGAATCATCTATTTTTTTAATTTGATATTGATAAGACTGTTTGGTCTATTTTTTCTAACACCTTAGAGTTTGACCTGGGAAATAATCCAAGATACTCTTTTTTTGCTCTAAATGGCGACAAACAGAAATTCGGTCTTTGCTAGAAGAATTAGTGTTCTATTTTGTACAGTACAAATGAATCTTTTGTTGACTTATATTATTTATTAACTATTACAATTTGATATATCTAGGTAATTATCTTTTATTGAGATCAGTTCCTCCTTTAAAGATTTCACTTGGAAATGAGGTATGTACCATGTAAAATCCCAAATTGTATGCATTCGCTTATAAGGTAGTGTCTTTGTATTGAAGAACCACTTCCACGCGTTTGTAGACGGAAAAGAGAGATGGCTAGCTATTCATATGTTAAATATATCCCTCTCTTTCTATAGAAACACAAAGGGACAACTGTAACACTCTAGACATACATTTAGATGCTGGAGCTTGATAGGATGTATCAAGTAAAGAAAGTTGCTTTGATTCTTCTTTCAGCTATGCTTACTTCTAGACTTCTTTTTGTTGCATCACTTCATTTACTAGGTTTCTCCAAAGGATAAAAAAATGGTGCTGAAACTATATGTACTCTTGGTTTTAAGCTACCCAAACAAGGTTGGAGCCAGGCCACAAAGTGTAATTACTGCTTGAATTTTTTATGTACGCATCGAGTGTCCAAGTTCGCGATTATAGTGACAATAACGCAATAAATATATTTTATTTATGGTTGCCTTAGTGGCCTATTTGTATAGTACACCATCTCTCATCTTGATTTATTCCATTACCCATCCTGCTTTTATACAATAACGCAATAAATATATTTTATTTATGGTTGCCTTAGTGGGCTATTCGTATAGTACACCATCTCTCATCTTGATTTATTCCATTACCCATCCTGATTTTATAGCTGTCGTAACCTTTAACTTGTGCTAGATTCAGGCTTTGCCACAAATCGTTCCAGGTTTGTAGATTTTATCAGTACCTAATAGCTGCGTAACCATTCGTTCTGGTGCATGGAAATTAGACAGTCTATTTGGATTTTAGTGTGTTGCCACTTGCAAAGTTAAGCGTCACTGTCTCGCTAAGCGTACTGTTGTGTCCACATGATTTGATACCTGCCTAATTATGCATATGTTTTTCCAGGAAGATGGTATCTTGCTTCTTATGGTCAGATTAGGTGTATTTAATTATATTAGCTTTGTTCAATTTGTTTTTAATGCTACAGGCTTATCTCTTATCGTCCATTTCAATAAAGGCAGCGATTGTACCCACCTAGGAGCTACACGACCACATATCAGTTATGGACCTTTGCTCAGGTAAACCCTTAGAGCGCGTTAGTTCCTCAATCAACTTGTTCTTACCCTATTGTATAAGCACTCACTTGCCTAGCTAACATTTGACATGTACTAATGCTCCCAGTTTTAGATGTAAATACTTTATTGATTAGAATAACTAATTTTCGTTGTGCACTCATGGATATACCTCCATTTACTGTATCTATGTTTTCCATTTCTGCAGCAGTCTCCCTCTCGAACTTGATGGAAGGATCTTTTAAAAATAAGCTTGTCTTATAAGGTTAAGCTCATGTAAAAACTCACTTTTCTACTCAGTAACACATTTTGGTGTAGTAGAATTTCTTTGTTTGTTATAGTAGAAAACCAATCTTAGGTTCATCGCGTTTTATTTTTCTGTCAAATTGTGCTATTAGAAATATGATTACTTCTCAAGGTCTGTCTATCGATCAAAGACATGGTTATGGCTGTTTTGAATATTTACACGCTTACTTCCTATTGAACTCAGAGGATAATCAAAATTCTTTTTAGAATATTACTCAATTTTATGCTAGAAGAACTTGGTGTTTCAAAGGATGAATTCCATCTTGAGCTATGTGAATATTGTTCTGTTTAACACATCTGCGCTACCAGTGGAGTGTTCTCCGGTGTACCTCTCGATGTATGTAATGAAGTCCAAGAGCTATGAAAACAACAGGAATTCTACATGTGTAAAAGCTACATGTGTTGATCTGGAGACAAATACAATAATCGTAAACTGCTTATGGGAATTGTCCATAAGCGTTTGCTACTCCTTTCGTGATTTCGTTTGATTTATCCTAATTTCATCATATCGACTTTTTTCTTTGAAATCTAAGAAAAATATCATTCCCTCGCCAGATTTTTATCGTTCATATACAAAATATAATTCTGGACAAATTCCACGGGATCGTGCGCCAAGGCGCACATTTAAATCTAGTTTATATCATAAGGGATGAGTTGGGAATTCAGTATGGCACACTTAAGTTCTTGTGTTCTTTTTTTCTTCTTCCTGAAACCAGGTTTTGGTGTCTTTTTTAACACTCCCATAATTGAAAGAATTTCCTACGAAATTCAGAGAAGCGTCAAAATGTAGGACTTCCCAGTTTAGAATACACTTATCTCCCACTAATTAATCGTCGCATCATAAGTTGTAACACAATCATATGGGATCTGTACCTCAGGCTTTGCTTATGGTATGTGTCCCAACTACCAGTACATCATACATTTAGCCTAGGCAGGCTTTGCTTAGGAGATGCGTTCTAAACGTCCAATACCATAACATCTGTAGTTTAGCTAGGCTTTGATTTGCTTGAGAAATCAATAATTGTATGTCTGTTGCCTAGTCAAGTCAAGATAAAGGAAAAAAGAAAAGCAGCTTCTAGACCAGAATTACTGTGATTTTTAATCATCTCAGAACATATTTTCCTGTGAAATTTAGAGGAGGTCACAATTTAGGCTTCCCATTTTGCCATTTTGGGGTGCACTCATGATTTTCCGTGGAATCATCACAACAGGAGTTCTAATGCTATTATATGATCAGGCTTTGCTTAAGGCATGTGTCTCAATTCCCGATTCATCATATGTGTGCCTAGGTAGGCTTTGCTTATGAAATATGTTCCAAACTTCCAGTACCACCATACTACCATGATATATGTAGTTCAGCTAGGCCTTGCTTGAGAGATCAGTATATATATACGCGATCGAACTGCCTGTTGCCTAGTCAAGTCAACATAAAGCAAAGCAACAGAGGCACCTTTAGCACTGCAAGTAAGCAAAACCGCTTTAGCTGGAGCTAGCTTGGTTTCAGAGGAAACAATATCCAACACTCGATTTGCTTGAAAAGTCACAAACAAATCATTAGCATATAGTCTATTGATTAACGATCCAAAGCTGAGGTTCATGAACTGCAACTGGCCCGTACGTTCTGAATCATGCATGTCATATATGTAGGTGGCAGAACTGTTCTTGAAACTTGCATCACATGTTGCTTCACTTGGTCACTCAATGATGATCTAATCTCTGGATCAAATTAATTAGCCAACCTTTCTTTGACACTCACGTCAGCACATCACGCGAAACTGCGAAACCTTAAGCACCGTCAACACTGTTGCACGGAATGGGATTTTAAGACTAAGTGCTGGAGCGTGTACTTTACTAGCAGTACCCATTTATCAGGCAATGTGCTCATGGGCTGTTATTTCCAAATTGTCAAACAAGCCACTGCAGCATTCACCTTTCTCGGTTAATTGATTAGCTGAAGAAGTACTTGACCTTCTTGGTGGTTAGACAGTACTACTTAGTACCCATCTAGAGGGAACAATCATGGAGAAATCTAAGTACAAGTTCACCTAAGAAAGCTTAGCATTAACCAATCAGTGTATTGTTACAATAACCATTCCTCCATGTCGCATCATGTGCTGCTCATTTGAGGCATTCATCTATGGTCGATCTGTCGTGGGTTATCAGATTCGAACTGCGTATATGCAACTGCGACTCTTCCACTGTTATCCTACCTGCCTGCCTGCAGAAAGTCCATGACTCTATTAACATGACTGACACCATGTTTGTTAACAAGTCAAATGGTACCTTAATTAACTGACTATTGAGTACTAACTGATTGTATCAAACTTCCATTGGGATCGATGACTAGTGACTGTATCACAAGAGCACTTTGGCCGCAAGGAACCTAGCAAGTCGGTGCTTGGAGTTGCTAAAATATTCTCCCAACCATCAGCTCACGACATGATCTTCAGTTAGTTAGTATACTACTCCGAACAACTAGAAGGTGCTGCAGCTAAGTTCCCAGGTACTGCTGCTGCCTGCTGCAGGTATGTGTGGTAGGGGCAGCTAGCCGGGACCGGCTGTTGAGCTGATGACAATAACCTACTAGTGCTTGACAGCTTGGATGGAGTCGATAATCCTTGTGACCTTCTTGATTAAAGCTGGTGATGATACTCTGTAGATACTAGCTGGGATTACTAGGATAGTAGTTCACGGATTTGGAAGCCCTAGCTAATCAGACGTTATTAGGTAAAGCCAGCCGCGCTAATGTTGCCATTAGCTGGACCTTATTTGTGAGTGAGTTTGAGCTGTTATTATCAGTGTAATATAATAGAGTGGTAGCTGTTTCTGGTTGATGGGTTTTGGATAGGTAGGATGACGGTTAAAACTACCAGGCAGCTTTCTCTGTTCTTAGATTCTCATTCCCCCTTTTAGCAGCCCTTTTGGTCTCAAGATCTCCCCCTTTTAGCAGCCCTTTTGGCCTCTGGATTTATATAGCTGTCCAACCGAGCAATCAAAGGTTCAGAACGCTAATATGGAGTATAACAAAATACAATCAAGATTTGTTTTCGGCACATTAATATAGTGACACTTGTATTATTCGTCTTTCTCTCTTTAAGCAGAGTACTCTCCTAAAACTTCAAACCTCCAATAGTGGGATGGTTCTTCCAGCAAAGAATATCTAGCCCACCTATCAAACGAAATAGTAATAATAACTAATGCATATGCATATATGCAGTGGAATGTCTAGCACAACAAGATCCCCTCTCTAATTCATGTGTCGGTGTGCCACCGTCTGTATCATTGCAGTACAGGTATCCGCAGGTTTTCGGTTGCCATAGCAAACACTAGCTAGAAACCGGTGTCCCCTTATCAAGCACACCAGCCAGTATCAGTGTCCATGGGCTCACCTTATCCTCATGTGCCAGGGGAATTTGCCGGCGCTATAATTTAAGCACAAGTGCATGATTAGATTATCCAGGCTGCATGCAGGGAGGCAGCAGAATGCCAGATTTTGTAGGGAAACTTGGGTCGTTACCCAACTGGCAGGGTACATGCAGCAGAGGGAGGATGAGATGGTGATCCTAGATGCAGCTCCTAAGCTGGGTGTGTATGGTTTGCAGGGAGACGATGGTTCTTTCTGATCCTGACATTGTAATGGTCAGTTCTTCCATTTTCAATGCATCCAATCGATGCTATCGATCATGCCCGGAAATCCTCTAGCCTCATTGATCGACATCAGTCTTCTAGTGATGCATGTAAAATGCAACATGCAATTTGTTGTTTATTGCCACATATTCCTACATATTTGTATTTTATATAATGTTATTTACATGTTTTATATTGTTTTTTGTGATTTTTCTAAACAATCCCCTCTCCTCTGGTTTAATTCTATCTAGCAGAAAAGCGCCTTACGTTAGTCTTTTTTGATTTTTCAGGGCTACGGGACTCGAAAAAGGGCAAGATCAAGGGCCACGCTTCGGAATTTTTGAGAGGAAAAAAATGAGTTAAACTGTGACACCAGGAGGTCAAGGGGCTGGACTCATATATCAGTACAAGACATATGTGTGCACTCATATAATAAAACAAGAGTTCATCAACACCCTAATACCTCTATGTATTTGTTTGAGTAGTGACTTGTTCTTGATGATTGTGAGATAATTTATTGATGGTTGCATATAAGTATTTGTTATCTTCTATGATGATCTCTTATATTGATATATGAGTGCACAGATATGTTGGGGAATGGATGAGGGTGGAGCTGAAGGCGAAGGACACCAATATCAGTGAGCTGACGACGAAGCTAGTTGCAAAGGACACCGAAATCGCCGCTCTCAGAGCAAGCAACGCTGCCCTTGCAAAGACTGTCTCCGACGCCGCCGAGGCCACGAGGGAGACGGCAGAATCGAGGGCGAGGGAAGCCGAGAACGCAAAAAGGGAGAGCGCGGCTCGTGAGGCACAACTAGCCGAGCGGCTCGCAGCGTCGAAGTGCGCACGGGAGCAGCTGGAGGCTGAGGCGCGGCGTTCGCGCGTCCAGAGCGAGCAGTGGCGTAAGGTGGCCGAGGAGGCCGCCGCGGTGCTCGGTGGCGCGCCGGGCGGAAAGGAAATTGAAAGCTCGGTGACGATGATGGGCTCAGTGAGGGACAATGTCATCACCAGGAAGAAGGTGGGGGTATGGATCGCAAGGGTAGTTTGAATGACGGTGGTGGAGGCGGGATGGGAGAAGGTCGAGGTCGATGAGGTTGGTGAAGCTGTTGAGGAGGAAGGTCAGGAGATGGAACGACACGGGTCTAAGCAGGAGATAAAGACATCTCCCTCTGAGGTGGTTTGTGTTTAATGTGACATATTAATGTCTTTTTCGCATAATTGTTTTTTTATATGACCATATTGGATGCAGGATCAGCTGCGAATTTGTGAATGGCAGTTACGATGTTGGTGAGCAGGATTGAACATCGTGGGCAGTGGGTAGAAATGGGTTGTTGTTCGATGGGTGTAGCGGGCCGACATAGGTGAGTGGAAGATGGGTTTGGATTGATGGGCTGAGAAGGGGTGTTGGGACTCGGAATGGTAGAGTGTGTTGGCAAGACATGAGAGAGAGAAGGTGAGGCATGCTATTGTGACTCGGAGGGTTTTGAAATTTGGAAATGGCGAACAAGAAGCATGCCATCCGAACAAGGTGGATCGGACATTGATGCTCTATCAACGAAAGAAAGTCATGTGATGATCGGAACGGTGTGTACACGATGATATAACTTTGTGATAAAATATATTTTATAGTGTTCCTTGTGGTTTTGCAATCACCTATCAAGACATGTGTGTTGTGCTTATTATTGAAATAGCATCCCCCATAAATAATGAATCTAGATATTTGCCAGCATTTGCGAAGGTTTCTTGATATTTGTTTTTTGCAAAATACCCCATTATCGAGGGTAATGGCTCAAAATAGCTATTATCGAGAACTAATGCCAAGAATACCCTGGCGGGATCTTAATCAAGTGAAGGGAACTCGGGCTCTAATAGCCATTTTTGGACATTGCTTTCATTTTTAGGAGATGCAATACACCTCTTGAACAACTGAAATAAGATCGAATGTCAACATATTAGAGTCCACTCATGATGCCCCCACTAATCATCACATCAAACGTTCCTACTAATACCATCATATGCTTTTTTATGTGATATACACCTCACTGTCCTCAGGCGCCCCAACTTCCAATACATCACACGTTTAGCCTAGGAAGGCTTTGCTGAATCAGGAGATGTGCTCGAAACTTCCCATACCATGACATCTCTAGTTGAGCTACGCTTTGCTTCAGAGATGAATATATGCGATCGGACTGCATACATTGGCTAGTCAAGTCAACATAAAGCAACAGAGGTAGCTTTTAGCAATGCAAGTAAGCAAAACTACTTTAGTTGGAGTTAGCTTCGTTTCAGAGGAAACATTATCCAACACTTGATTTGCTTGAAAAGTCACAAACAAATCATTAACATAGATCCAAACCTGAGGTTCGTGCACTGCAACTATCCCCGTACGTGCTCAATCATGCATGTTATCTATGTTCTTGAAACTTGCGTCAACCTTTCTTTGACACTTACGTACGTCACCGCATTAAGCAAAGCCTTAAGCAGGACCGATCGACACTGTTGCACGGAATGTGATATTAAGACTAAGTGCTGGAGCATGTACCTTACTTCCAGTACCTGTTCATTAGGCCAGTCTGTTCGTGTGCTGTGAACTCCAAATTGTCAAACAAGAGCTACTCTGCAGCAATCACTTCTCTCAGATAATTGATTAGTTGAACAAGTACTTGACCTTCTTGGTGGTAAGGCAGTACTTAGTACCCGTCTAGAAGGTCACTAGATGTTTTGAGCAGAACAGATCATGCAGAAATCTAAGTACAACTTCAGCTAAGAAAACTTGGCAGTAATCAGTTAGTGTATTGTTACAATAACCATTCCTCCATGTAGCAGCATGTGCTGCTCATGTGTGACATGCATCTATGGTCGATCTGATGTGGATTATCAGATAACTGCACATATGCAGCTGCGACTCTTCCACTGTTATCCTGCCTGCCTGCAGAGAGTCCATGACTCCTTTAACATCACTTTTTTTTCGATAAAGGAGCATAGCCCCAGCCTCTGCATCAATAGATGCACACGGCTTTCTTTATTAAAAATCAAGTGTCAATTCACCATAAACCATCCTCACTTATTACAATCACTGAGAAGCTAAAATCGAAAAAGAAATAACCAGGCAACATAATGTCTAATAGAAAGGCTATGCATTTGCTATTCTATTAAGATGTTTCCACCCAGTAGCCTGGAAATAGAAGTCCTGAGCAACCCGTAGCATCCGGTTGCATCCAATAACCATAGCCTCCCGCTGCTCCATAGGGAGGAGTAACGCCCATTGCTGAACTGAATGAGCAGCTCGCCGGATAACCTGCAAAAAATTAGTCCCACTTTGTTTGTTAAAGAGCATATCATTTCTAGTCCTCCAAATAGCCCAACATAGGGCCGAAGCACCTATTCGAATTTTTTGTTTGTCCTCTTTCCTCACTCCATTGAGCCATCTACCAAACATATTAGTAATATTAGCTGGCGGAGGAATGTTGTAAGTAAGGTACATCATACGCCATATTATCTGTGCAAACGGGCAATGAACAAATAAATGATTCACGGTTTCCATGGAATCACAAAAATAACATTTTTGACAACCATTCCACTTCCGTTTAGCTAAGTTATCCTTAGTCAAAAGCACTTTATTATTAAGGAACCACATAAAGATTTTTATCTTCAAAGGGATCTTCAACTTCCATAAATACTTACGAAGGTAAACAGTGTGCCCATTCATCATATCAAGATACATAGACTTAACTGTAAACATACCCGACTCATTTAGTTTCCAAACAAACTTATCCGATTCAGCTGTTAAATTGATTGTAATTAATCTTTGGCATAAATGTAACCACTGCAGCCACTTATTATCATTCAAGCCTCTTCTAAATGTAATATTAATAGGTTGCGTAGCAAGCACAGTCGACACTAACACATTCTTATGATGAATAATATTATACAAAGCCGGATATTGGTGAGATAATGGCGCATCACCCAACCACACATCTTCCCAGAACCTCACAGAATTTCCATCCCCTACTTTAAAACAACCTCTCTTAAAGAATCCGCTTTGACATGCATAAGACCCTTCCAGAATGGTGAGTCCGTTTGTTTAACCTCAACTTGAGCTAAAGTTTTGTTTTTAATATACTTGTTATATAAGAGCTGTTGCCACATACCCTCCTCTGTAAGGATTTTAAACAACCATTTACTCAACAAACATCTATTCTTCAATTCCAAAACCTCAATTCCCAATCCCCCTTTGATGTTTTGGTCTACACATAATACTCCATTTAGATAACCTATACTTCTTCTTATGCTCATCAGATTGCCAGAAAAAATTAGATCTATAAAAATCCAGCCTCTTCCTCACCCCAATTGGAATTTCCAAGAAGGATAGCATAAACATTGGCAGACTTGTAAGAACCGAATTAATTAGAACCAATCTATCACCATACGATAACAATTTACTATGTCAACACCCTAATTTAGAGGCAAACCGATTTTCATTGGGATTCCATTCCGCGTTCCGCAAAGTTCTATAATGTACTGGAATTCCCAAGTATTTTAGGGGTAGAGTTCCTGACTCACATCCAAAAATGTGTCTATATTGATCCTCCATATCTTTTGCCTTACCAAATGTAAAGATTTCACTCTGATGGAAATTAATTTTCAGACCCGATAATTGTTCAAAAATGCATAGAATCAATTTCATATAAACGGCTTTAGCAATATCATGTTCCAAAAACAAAATTGTGTCATCAGCATATTGTAAAATGGAAATTCCTCCGTCAATAAGGTGCGGTAACAAACTTCCCACTTTACCTACCTCCTTCGCTCTATCAATAAGAATCGCTAACATATCAGCGACAATATTAAAAAGGATTGGGGATAGAGGATCTTCCTGTCTTAAGCCTTTCCAAGTTTGAAAATTATGCCCAATCACATCATTCACTCTTATACCAACACTCCCACCTTGTACAAATTGCTTTATCCTATCACACCAAATTGGATCAAAGCCCTTCATACGAAGAACTTGTTGCAAAAAGGGCACTTTAACCTTATCATACGCCTTTTCAAAGTCAATTTTAAAAATCACCCCATCTAGTTTCTTTCTATGCATTTCATGTATTGTCTCATGAAGGACCACAACCCCTTCTAAAATGTGTCTTCCATGAATAAAAGCCGTCTGAGTAGGTCTGATGACTTTTTGAGCTACCTCCGAAATACGATTAGTGGCAACTTTAGTGAAAATTTTAAAGCTCACATTAAGTAAGCATATTGGTCTATATTGTTGAATCTGAGGTGCATTTTCCTTTTTCGGTAATAAAGTAATCACCCCAAAGTTCAATTTATAAAGAGGTAATTCCCCTTTCTGAAAGCTCTCAAATAAAGCCATCAGATCAAACTTAATAACCCCCCAAAAATGTTGATAAAACTCCGCAGGGAAACCATCTGGTCCCGGTAACTTATTATGTTCCATTTGAAATATAGCATCATGAACCTCCCCCATCGAGGATTTAATTAACACTTGATTCTCCTCCGCTGACAATTGCGGGATATCTTCAACTATGCTTTCATCTAGCACAACCGAGCTAGGCTCAGGATTACCGAAAAGTTTTTTATAGTATTCCAAAATATAAACCCTTAAATTATCATCACCCACAATGGTTCCCTCATCTTGTTCCAGTTGATAAATTTTCTTTTTCCTGTACTTACCATTGGCTATAAGGTGAAAATATTTGGTATTATCTCCCCCTTCCTGAATATATTTTACTTTTGCCCTTTGAGCCCACTTGATCTCTTCATCTCGTCGAAGTTTATTTGACTTTTCATTGGCTACCTTTAGCTCATTACACTCCCCTTGAGATAGCGGTATCACTTCCGCTTTAATGTCTAACATATCTATAATGCTCAAAAGTTTTTCCTTCTCCTTCTTATATTTTCCACTCAAATTTTTTGCCCAACCACGTAAAAAGCGTCGCAAATGCCTTATTTTATTTTGCCGAGTTTGAATCAGGCTTTTTCCAATGGGGCCGGCTGCCCATTCCGCAGCAATAAGCTCATCGAACCCCTCTTGTTCTAGCCATTCCAACTCAAAGGAGAACCACGGGTTTTTACCTAAATGTGCCTGGATCCCTGCATCAATCAAAAGCGGAGTATGATCAGATCCCGAGCGTGTCAATGTCCGGACAGTGACTAAAGGGAATTTCTGTTCCCATTCCACACTCGCAAGAACCCTGTCCAATTTTTCATAAGTAGGTGTTTGTCTTCTACTAGCACAAGTAAATTGCCGGCCCGATAACGCAATTTCTATCAAAGTCAAATTTTCAATAATTGCACTAAAATAGAAGGCCAACGAGGATTAAAGTTATCATTGCTTTTATCCTTTGGTTTCCTCAGAATATTAAAATCCCCGGCTAATAACATTGGTATCGTTTCTGATTCACAAGTCCTTACCAATTCTGCAAGGAACTCATATTTATTTTTATCTTGAGCTGCCCCATACACCGGCACTAGAAGCCATTGAAAACCATCTATTTTAGACGTAATGGACAACTTGACACAATAATCTCCACTATCTACTCTATTAACCACCAAAGTAGTCGTATTAATCCCTACCAGAATGCCACCCGATCTCCCATGTGGTGGCAAACAAAACCAAGCAAAAAAATTACCCGCAGCCAACTCCCTTAAAAATGAACCTCAAAATTAGATCTGCCTGTTTCTAACAAGGCAATAAAATCCAGGTCATAATCCCTGATCGATTCCTTTACAAACAAATGTTTTCCCGTGTCACGAAAACCTTCATTGTTCCATGTCATTCCCTTAAGATTTATCATTGTAATTTTGATGGTTTAAATCTAACACGATTACTCCTCCTAACATTTTCTTTATCATAAGACTTTTTTTTGCGAGCCTTTCTCTCCCTAGTAATAACTTTAGGAATCTCTATATTCTCTTCACTCAAAAAATCCTCTTCTGCTTCTAAATCATGACACAAATCAAATGCACGGGAAACCATCAAACAGTTTTGTGACAATGCATCATTACCTTTTAATAAAGTGATTGATCTTTGTTTCTCAAAATCTTTTATTAACTTGGAAGATTTAGTACACTCAGAAAGGGAGACACCTAACAAAACCCCCAAGATCCTAGTGACATAGGCATCACCAATGGGCCTGTCGAAGAAGGTACCCGGGGTTTACTGGAGGCCCACGATCCGAGGTTTTACATAGTTTGGAAAGATAGAATTGTATTAGGAATATCATCTTGTAAATATTACGGGACGGTTCAGAAACCCTCTCGGACTCTGTAACTTGTGTATTATGAAACCCTCGGCTCCGCCTCCTATATAAGGGGGAGTCGAGGGACAAAGAGAGGATCGATTCATTGTTTCACGTAACCCTAGTTTTCATAGCAGTCGAGCACTTTTCCAGCTGAAACCTTCGAGATCTACTTGCCCTCTATTTCCAACTAAACCCTAGTCTACAACTTGTAGGCATTGATAAGTTAATCCCTTATCAATTGGCGCCGTCTGTGGGAATTAGAGGCGACAAGGTTCTGATCTCGATGGCATGTTCGACATCATCAACATCTTCGGTAGCAAGGTAAACAGATTGAAACCACTCTAGTCGATTTTGTTCCTCACCCACCCTCCCGTATGGATGCATATGCGTATCTGGAGGAGCCCATGGACATGGCGTTCGGAAAATTCCACTTCCGCGTTGGGAAGGAAGGATCTCATCGTCTCGCAAGATCGAATTCGGCGAGATCGGGTGCAGCTGGCTCCGGTTCATTGGGATCGTTTTCATCGTTCGAGTCTGGCGATGAAGAGATTTCGTCGGCAATCTCCACCAAGCTTGCATCAAGCAATGAACTCATCAAGATCTTCAGCAACATATCCGTCGGATCGTTTGCGGACTCAAATATAAACAGCGACTCCGACAGCATCGACGCTTTCGATTTCGTCGACAGATCTACGTCTATTCGTGAGGTTTTCTCCGATCTATATGACGGTGTCACCGATATCGACGACAATCAAGCTTCTACACATCACCAAGTATACGCCATTGAGGAGGCAAGTCGAGCAGAGCCAGAAACATCAGAGGCTTTCGATGATGCGGGAAACCCATATGTCGATCCCGCTGATCTGAGGCGAGGTTTAGGCACGAAATATGTCGGGCCCACACCCCGTCTAAGGGTGCAACTCCCACAAGCAGCGTGGGACAGAGCCGCAAGGGCCATGGATGGTATGGAACCATTGACTACAATTGCTACGGCGGAAGAATTGCAAGCGTACCAATACAGACTCGCCCGTGCTGGACGAGAATTAGAAAAATAGACAGCTGATCTGAATAAAAGAAGAGAGGCAGCTTCCGAGTCAAGTAGGCGAAGGGCGGAGTTGAGCCGACAATCAGGTACTTCGGGAGATAGTCACAGAGCAGCTCGAAACAGTGCAAGATCTCGGCTACAAAATATACGTGAGGCTGATAGGGAGAACTTGATCCAGAACCTCGACATGTCTTTCATGTCGATCGACACAATAGGGAACATTATTCCAAAAACCCCGGAAGCAGGATATATGGCGACACAGGCCTTCATACTAGCAAACAGGCCACCTGCAGGAGATCCAAGAGAGGCATTATATAACATGGCCTTGGCAGGAGTAGGAGTCATGGGAACTGCGTTTGCAAGTACGAGCACACCTCCCGAAGGTGCCGCAAGACAAAATAGTCCACGACCGGCAGGAGCAGTCCAACCACCTCCAAGAACGTCGGCTAGAGACACAGTAGCACAGACATGGGTTGACAGGGCGCGGCAAGAAAGGAGAGAACGTCGGCACTCACCTGAAGTGGATGACGAAGATCTGAAAGGACTCCCTTGTTTCACCCGACGAGTCCGAAAAACACGAGTACCGTCTGAATTCAAGCTGCCTAATAATTATAAGAAATTCGACGGATTGCAAGATCCCGAGGATTGGTTGGTTGATTACCTGGAGACAGTAAAACTGACAGGGGGAACTAAGGCAACAACTATGCAAAGCATACATGTGTATCTAAGTGGCGCAGCTAGATCATGGATCAAGAAGTTACCACTTGAGTCCATCGACAGTTGGGAAACCTTCGAGGACCTATTCGTAAAGAATTTCTTGTCCACATGCAAGAAACCTGCGTCAATAGAGGAGTTGGGAGCCTGTCGACAGAAGTATGACGAGTCGATGAGGGCGTACATACAGAGGTGGAATATTATCAAAAACTCGGCAGAAAATGTATCTGATGAGAGAGCGATAGATGCTTTTGTTGGGGGGATCCGAAGGAAGGACTTCATCGAGGACCTCGGAAGGACTAATCCAAAGACAATAGCAGCACTCATGGAGATAGCAAATCGCTGGGCAGATGGAGAGGATGCTGTCAATAATAAGCAGCATAGGTCACCCGAAGAGGACCGTAACAAAAACTTCCAAAATAGACGGCGTTTCCTCGACAGTACTCAGATCACAACGGTCCTGGCCAAATATCGGCCGGCTTCCGCGGAAATAATGAAGGAAACAATCGAGATGATTATCAAAAAAGCAGCGAGCAGTGGGATGGTCCCCGCCCAAGTAGGCAAAATAATGGTCCAAGGTTCCAGAGGCCGTACATCTCTCCCGAAGATATGATGAACGGACCGTGCCAAATGCATTTTTATCTCGACAACAATGGAAAGAGACAGTCCGGACATTTGCAGAAAGACTGCCGAACTTTTCAGGCGTTGAACAGATTTGCGGGGCATGCCAACGCACAAGCAGCAAACAGATACCCTCAGGGGCCAAGGAGCGAGGTTCACCTTCCGCCTCCTCCCGCAATTACGGACGAAAATCGACACCAGCTCAGAATAGCGGCAGCACCGCACCCACCTCCATATATCGACACCCAGGCCAACGGCGCGGTTTCGATGATTCAAAAGGCTAGGCCATCCAACAGAGCTCAGAAAGTAATTTCGCGATAAGTTTTTATGGCAGAAAAGATGCCTCCACCAACAATAGAGTATCTAAATTGGTCGGGACAGGACATTGGCTTTACCATAGCAGATCACCCGCAGCAAGTTCCTCGACCAGGCCAGTCCGCCTTAATCTTACCAGCGGTGACTGCAGGATTCGACGTGTCGCGAGTGTTTATAGATGGAGGCAGCAGTCTAAACCTTATGTACGCAGATACATTTAGGAAGATGAACATATCCTTGGCGAACTTAAAACCAACGAACACGCGTTTCCATGGTATTACACCAGACAAGCCAAGTTACCCATTGGGGAAGATCAATCTCGGCGTTCAGTTTGGAACCCGAGAGAATTACAGGATCGAGAAGCTGGAATTTGAAGTCGTGGATTTCCCATCACAATACCATGCATTATTGGGACGACCTGTGTATGCCAGATTCATGGCAGTACCCCACTACACATACTTGTTGTGGAGGCTCCCTGGACCCAAGGGGCCAATCACGGTGAAGGGAAGTTTTGCGCTAGCAGATAAGTGCGACAAGGATTTCCATCGTCTGTCGAAAACTTTCGGGATGCAAGCAGAGTATATGGCGTCAAAACTGACAACAGACTACGACGTGCTGCCGGACGTCGGGAGGCCGCTTAAAGAACCAACCTTTGATACTACCAAGAACTCGAAGGAAGTACAGATACACCCGACAGATCCCAAAAAGACGACAGCTATCACAACCAACATGGACCTCGCATAGGAAAGCGCGCTCGTCGAGTTCCTCCGTGAGCGCTGGGAAATATTCGCATGGTGTGCAGCCGACATGCCAGGAGTACCCATGGAACTTGCCGAGCACCCCTTAAATTTGGATCCATTGGCTAGGCCAATCAGACAACCTCTGCGGCGTTTTTCGGAACTAAACCGCAAAGCTATGCTGTCAGAAATCAACCGGCTCAGAGAAGCTGGGTTCATTAAAGAGATACACACAGAAGCCACCTGGGTAGCGAACCCAGTGCTGGTCCCGAAGAAAAACACAGAGGTCCTTCGCATGTGCGTCGACTTCACGTGTCTAAATAAACATTGTCCAAATGATCACTTTCCCCTCCCAAGGATCGATCAAATTATCGACTCCACTGCAGGTTGTGAACGTCTTTCCTTCTTGGACGCATATTCTGGTTACAACCAGATTCGACTGAAGGAAGAAGATGAAGTCAAAACAGCTTTCATTACCCCCTATGGCGTATTCTGTTACAGAACAATGCCTTTCGGGTTGAAAAACGCAGGTGCAACATACCAGCGGATGATGCAGAAGTGCTTGGCCACGCAGATTGGCAAAAACGTCCAAGTATACATTGACGATGTCGTCATAACAACAAAGGAAGGATCAACATTGATCGACGATCTCAGAGAAACTTTCGACAACCTCGACAAGTTTTGCCTCAAGCTAAACCCGACAAAGTGCTCTTTCGGCGTCTCGGCAGGAGAACTTCTCGGGTTCCTGGTATCAGCAAGAGGTATCGAGGCTAACCCGATACTCAATGGGAGGCGTCGGGTAGCTCTCCTCGCTGGGGAAGCGCCGTGCATCTTTCTTCTTGCTCAGGCCAAGCTTTTTCAGCAGGTTGATGTCCTGCGCGGAGATCTTGGATCTCTCCCACTCCGTGGTTCCCAGATCTTGCGCCGCCATCGATGCTTCGGGAGTGTTGTGCCTCGTGAGCCTTGGCCGCGGTGGCATCAACGACTACCGTTGAAGGCGTAGGGCACGGTGTGAGCTTTGGAGCTTTTTGTGATTGCAATGGGGATTGAAGCAGAGGAGATATGAGCAATGTTGTGGCGCAGGGGATTGATGAAGACGATGATGGGTATTTATAGCAGGTCCATCCAGAGCGTCGCACCGTTGGATGGAATAAGAATGGACTTGATGATCTACACGTGGATCAAAGGGTAAAACGGTATTTTTACCATGATGGAACTGGACAGGCGCTACAGCGCGCGTGCCAGGAAAAGCGGAGGACGTGTGTCCCCCACTTGCGTAACGTGTCAATGGGTCGCAGATTTTGGGCCCACATGTTAGTGAAGGGACAGCTCTCGCGTCTTTTCGATACAGTGGTCGTGGCTATCGTCAGCACTGATGTCACCTTACCAATGAAAATTTTCGGCTGTGATCTTATGAAAAGTGGCGACAATGAAAAACGACTGGTAATCTCGAGAGCCTTTGACCAAATACAAGTTTTTGTTCAAATGCTCGGGGGCTACTTTATAAAAAAGGTTTTGAGAAGTTTGATGGAGATGGTTCGGAAGGGGACATTTCAAAATATAGCGACAGAGGACAATTGGAGCCTACAACCAAGTATAAATCCTCGACTGTAGCCTCGGGGGCTACTCCCGGGAGCGCTGTTCGCGCACCCGATAAATATGAACAGAAGCATGAAACACGACAATATAGTGGCAAAGATGCTAAAAAAGGTGAGCCTACAACCAAGTACAAGCACTTGGCTGTAGCCTCGTGGGCTACTCCCATCGGGAATGCTGTTCGCGTGCCCGATGAAATCTGAACAAGTTTTGGTGAGCATATTCTGAGTTATCAAAATAACTCTTCATATACTCCCATCGGGAGGATAAGTTGGAAACAATTTATGTCATCCGTTGACTCGAATAAATGTGCTATTCCAGCAGCCGGAAAGAGCACTCGACAATAATATTCTCAGAGTGCCTTAGTCGCAAAATAATCTCTGAATGCCGCAAAACTCTGCGAAGGTAAGACCCCGGGATCCGTCCTGTGCGGCGTGGCACCGCCTCTGACGGTGCTTTGCTACTTTTTCCGTATCAACAGATACGAAGAAAAATCCTAACGGACGCGTTAGGTACCCGATAAAACATGACTGGAATTCGACATCTGGTAAGACCTTAAGCGGCACATGTCGAATTACGCCAGTATCTCGAGATCATGTCCAGGGACGTGATCTTGAAGTAGGTTTTTGCGGATTGCCACGAGAGCACGAATCGCGGTACCTGATCCGTCAGATGAACCAGCCCCAATTACCGTTATCCCTGTGCAATATATCACTCCTTTATAAATATTATTTGTCGAATTAAAGAAATCATGTGCATATTGTAAAGATGGAGATTTTCCCTGATTCTTCGATTCAAGCAAAATCTCGGGGGCTACTGACATAGGCATCCCCAATGGGTCTGCCGAAGAAGGTAGCCGGGGTTTACTGGAGGCCCATGACCCGAGGTTTTACATAGTTTGGAAAGATAGAATTGTATTAGGAATATCATCTTGTAAATATTACGGGACGGTTCAGAAACCCTCCCGAACTCTGTAACTTGTGTATTATGAAACCCTCGGCTCCGCCTCCTATATAAGGGGGAGTCGAGGGACAAAGAGAGGATCAATTCATTGTTTCACGTAACCCTAGTTTTCATATAGCAGTCGAGCACTTTTCCGGCTGAAACCTTCGAGATCTACTTGCCCTCTACTTCCAACTAAACCCTAGTCTACAACTTGTAGGCATTGATAAGTTAATCCCTTATCACCTAGCATCATCAATTATTTGATCATCCACGAAGGAAGTAATAGAGGTTGGTTTTACTGTTGACATACCTATCACTGGCGTTTCCGCACGCTTCGTTGCAATCATCGTCGCCCTCTCCATTTGCGTCATATCCGCATTATGCTGAGCCCGCAGTCTTCCACTCGACCGCACCTCGCGCTTTGCCTCCTCTTGAATCCCTCCGAATGCAACGATTTTCTCATAAGTGTGCTGCAAAGTATTCGACCCACCCGTCTGCTTATTAGAGTTGGTAAATCTAGGAGTCATACTTCCCTGTTCATCACAAAGTTTAGTCGAAAAAACCGAATCACCGTCATATATTGCAGCAGCAAAATGTACTGGGATTTTCACCTTAGATACACTAGATGGCTTGATCATGGACGTGCCCAGCTGCATGACATTGGGGGATGCGCCATGCATACCAGGCTGCATACCCATAAGGCCAAGACCTTGGCCTGCTGGTGCCGTACACAGGCTAGCTGCGCCAGCGGATCGGGCACCCGACGCCAGGACTACCCTGCCCGCCTCTGCATGCCTCGAGGAGGCTGCCGCATGCACGCGTGGCGTAGTGCACGCAATCGACGTTCCAGCCGTCACAGCACCGCTCTTCTCACCTTCTCTCTCTCCCGTCTGGCTCTCTGAAATATGCTGTAATGTTTCTGGTGAGTTGACAACAGTGTGAGGCATACACTCGCCTACACTGTCCGCCACCTCGCTGAAAGAATTAAACAAAAAATTTGGATTTAAACACAAGCTATTTGAATCAAATGAAATTTTTTTAACACCACCCGGGCTATCATACCTATTTGCTTGAAGATGGGACCGCATCATATCATTCTTCCCCACTGCATTATCAGTCAATTGTGGTGATGAGCTAGCACCATTCTTATTTGCCTCATTCTCCCCCACATTCTTAGTCCGCTTATTATTTCTGTCCAACTCATCCTTCTTCTGGTTATTAGGAGCCTGAGGATCATCATCCCCACCATCACCCGGAGCCTCTGACATAGTAACATCTGAAGGTACAACATGCTTCCCCCCTTCCACTTTAAATCTCAATCTGAAGAACTCATTTTTAATTTTAAGATCCCAAGTATCCGGTATGAGGGCAGTATCCAAACAAGTAATAAACATGCGAAGCACATTATACTGCCAAGTAAAAGCTATATCAACCTCCTTAGTTTTTCCAAACACATCCCCAAGTGCCCAAAGAGAAAGATAATCATCCAACGCAACTGGTGGTAAGCCATACACTCTCACCTAGACATCCTCCGGCGCCCAAACTGGCTCAACATCCTTCTTCCAGAAATCAAAAGACAAAATAATGCTCGAATCCGGCACATGAAAACGCCCAAAGTGTTGAACTCGCACTAGCTCAACCTTATTTGGGAAATTTACCTTAAACACATGTTGTTCAACTTCCCATTGATATGCACTATCTGGTACAACCCACTGCAAATGAGTAATGAGCTGTGCTATAGATAAAGTACCACCAGACACCTTCACTCTACCCAAGCGCGTATTCTCGACCCTAGGCCGAACAGAAGAAGAAAGAGGAAGCTCCCAAAAAGCCAAATCGGGATGCCCCATTCCATACATTGCTAACCTTGGTCTAGGAACCTTATGTAATGGGCAATCTTTAGTGGCATGGTCAGGTTTCTGACAACAATCACAGAGAATAACCTCACAATCGTTCAAGAAATGACCATGTCGTCTGCACCGAAAACAGCTAGGACCCTTCTTTTTATTTGCAGCCACAAAATCAGCTTCACTCATACCTACAACATGTATCACAGATTCTTTACTTCCAATCCCAGCTGCTAACATAACCTCCTCAGGTCGCAGTGCTTGTGTCACAGTATTTGGAGTAGACTGTACCGGCTGAAATCTTGCAATTCCCGGCTGCCTAACCAGATTTGGCACCGGCTGAGAATTACTATTATTCATAGGCTGCTCACAGTTCTGAAATTCAGGTCTTCCGGCGAGCTGTTTAGCCAAAGCCTCCGCCGCCTCAGTAACCAATTTTTGCTGAAAATCCGACAAAGCCGGCACCGTGGCAGCATACCCGCCATTGGTACTCCTAGCAGCAGCACTATTATTTGGAACAAAACGACGAGAATTGTAATTGTTGTACCCATAATTACGTCGCCCGTCGTGCTGGTTGTTGAAGCCGTGGTGATACCTCCGGTCACCGCGGTCACCGCCATTGTTTGGGCGCGCCGGGCCAGCCCGGAAGACACCGTCGCCGAAGACATTGGACTGGTCCCATGCGTCCGCTCCGGTGCCTGCCGTGCCGCTAGGCCCCCCTTGGAAATAGTTGCTCCCACGACCAGCACCGAAACCATCTTGCCACCCCGCTCCACCGCGACCTCCCGGTGGACGTCCCCGGTTGGGTTGCCCGCCGCCACGATTCGCCATCGTCACTGATGAGATCGGGACAGCCTGCAGAGAGCGCGTGCGCGTCTGCGAGACAGAAGGCAACGGCGGCGAAACGAGTATGCATGGTGCGTGCCAAAACTGTGGTGTTAAACCCTAGCCGACACTGAATCCCCCTTGCAAAACGTGGGATCCTAGCCAAATCACGATCGATCGAACGCTCGAGGCCCATACGACCTGAGACATCGCGAACAGAGAAATCCTCGTACCCGTCGGAGCCCATACGGCCCGTTTGCAAATTTTTCGAATTTTGAACACACAGATCATCCCGTCGTCTCTGCCGAGTATCGGATCCCGCCGGCGGCCATACTCGACGCCGGCGAGACCACTGCATTTTCCTGTATCATCTCTGGACCAAGATCCACTCAGCAGGATCGAAAGATTCGAGAAAAAAAGTCGTCGGTGACATTACCGGCGTCTTGCACCTGTTCATCTTCTCCGTCTCTGTCGATGCAGTCGATGACCAAGACATAGAACGGAGGGGAGAGGTTGATGATGGCGTACCTGGTCTGAGCTGCAGCGCCGCCGCTCGCTGTCGCTGCCTCTTCTGCTCCCGTCTATGGACAGCAGACAACGACGCCGCCGAGAGATCGCGTCCGTCATCCTCCACAGGCGTGCAGTATGAAGCCGAGGACAGCGTCGCCTCCGCTGCCGTTGACTCGTCGTCGGAGTCTTCTTCCGGCGAGATCGCCCAGAACCTACCTCGCGTCGCCTCCAACGACCCTCCGCTAATTACGCTCCTTTAACATCACTGGCACCATGTTTGTTAACAGGTCAAATGGTACCTTAACTCTGTGCTTGCAATATTGCATCGGGATCCAGAAATAGTGACTGTATCACAAGAGCACTTTTGCCGCAAGCAATCTAGCAAGTTGGTGCATGGAGTTGCTAAAATATTCTCCCAAACCATCAGCTCACGACATGATCTTCAGTTAGTATAGTGTACTACTAAATAGCTAGAACCAGCTGAAGCATGGCAACCAATCACATCTCAGCTAGCTAGCTAGCTGCAGCTAAGTGCCCAGGTACTCTGCCGCTGCCTGCTGAAGGTAACACGCTCACATACACACGCATACACTCACCCCTATCAATGCACACACGCATACCCTACCTCTATAAGCACATCCGGAAGACCGAGCTGGCGGATTGGATCTTGAAATTGACGAAGTCACCACAGGCGCCTCGCTGTCGACGGGAACGTCCCCTCCGACTGAATTAATATTTCTCCACACATATATAAAACCTGGAGTTTGAACTCTGGTGGACTGGGGGTACAACCACCCCCCTAACCACCCAACCTCAGGTTGGTGTGAGGTTGGTTCTCACTGCTTAATAGCTTTGAAGCTAATAATCTATGTTACCTTCCAAATTAGTGGTTATGATACGTACTGTGTACATACTTGCTGGGATTACTAGGATTGTAGCTCACGGATTTGGATGGTCCTACTTAATGAGACCTAATTAGGTAAAGCCAACCCGACCTAATGTTGCCATCAGCTGGACCTGTACACACATGACATGGGATGTATTGGGTTGCAGCAACTGCAAATAATGCATGCTAGGTATGTGAGTTGTTTAGTGGTTTATTTGGTGGTTGTTGCTTCTTGGGGTATTTAAGTTATTATTTTGTGACGGAGTTTGAGCTGTTATTATCAGTGTAATATAATAGAGTGGGAGCTGTTTCTGGTTGATGGGTTTGGATAGGTAGGAATAGGATGACGGTTGAAACTACCAGGCAGCTTTCTCTGTTCTTAGATTCTCATTCCCCCTTTTAGCAGGTCTTTTGATCTCAAGATCTCTCCCTTTTTGCAGACCTTTTTAGCCTCTGGATTTATGTAGCTGTCCAACAGAGCAATCAAATTGAGGTTCCCAGCGCTAATACAACAAAGCACAATCAAATATATTTTTTCGGAACATTAATTTAGTGGCACTTGTATCAGACGTTTTTCTCTCTTTATGTAGAGTACTCTCCTAAAACCTCTCAAACCTCCAGTAGCCAGTGTGATTATTTTTCTAGTAGAGAATATCTACCTGACATATATCAAACGAAATAATAATGATAACAAAGGTATATTCAGTGGAACATTTGGCATAACAGGATTCCCTCCCTAATTCTTGGGTCTTTGTGCCACCGTCTGCATCATTGCAGTACAGGTATGAGGTATCCGGAGGGTTTCTGTTGCCACAGCAAACACTAGCTAGGAACTGTGGTGTCCCCTTATCACTTATCAGGCATGAGTGATGGCTGGCGAGTCCTTGGAATTTGCCGGTGCTATAATCTAAACGCAAGTGCATGATTAGATTATCCAGGCTGCATGCAGGGAGGCAGCAGAATGCCAGGTTGAGTAGGGCAGATTGGGTCGGCACCCAACTGCCAGGCACATGCAGAGGATCAGATGATCCTGGATGATGTTGCTAAGCTGGGGTATTGTATCACGCATTCACAGCCATCTCCCCGCAGAAACAAAAAACAAAAGGTATCTTTTGGTTGTAAATTTGTCTAAATATCAGCTAGCTGAAAATGCAATTCGACATAAGTCAGATTTTGACTTACGTACTACTCATTTCATCATTTCCCACCCCCGCTTCCATTCTCATTAAAATCAGTTTGGCGCCAGAAAAAAAACCAATATGTTCATTTCAATTCAGTCCGGTTTTCTTTGGATTTTCCAATCGATACAATACCCGACACCATTTAATTCACCACTCTGCTAATGACTTAGACTAAAAAGGTAAAGCCCAGTATTGCTACAGTTTTTGGGCCTTACACAGGAACAGAAAAAGGGGCGCCTCCTATTCCTTAACTCTACCAACTACCCACATCGTCAGCATCTTTCTTCTTCCTCCCCGCACAAAGCACCTGCTGCCTCAGTAGCAATGGGCACCACGACAGAAACGAGACAAGGATCATCACAAATCAGAAACGAGACGAGGATCCGCGATGGAGAGGAATGAGAGAACATACAACAAACTACTTGATCTCATCCACTCTCTGCTCAGGTTCTTCACCCGGACACACCTCCTTTCCAGTACATCATTCTTGTTCTAGAAATGTAGCCCCCTGCTAATTGTCTTCATCTCCATAGAAATAATCCATTGTATATTATGAAACAATACAAAAAAACCTCATGCTTAAAAGAAGGAAAAGCCCTTAGCCACGAATATTATCACTGATGAGTAAACATAGATGACTAAATTCACTTACCAGCTACAGTAGCTTCTCCATATTTGCCTTTCTTATCGTGGAGGATTCAAACTGAGGACCCCCTGTGGCCGCTACTAATGAGAAGAAGATTAAGAAACTCTTAGATCAAAATACTGATAATACTTAGCTGCAGAAATGATCGTTGACAACAAAAACACTTAAATTTTGATGCACCCTTGTTCAAGTTTTACTTCCCCTGTAACACAAAAAACACTTAAATTATTCCCTGGAACTCACTAGAAAGGTGAATCTACATGAGCTTTGACAACATCCAGTTAAGAAAATGCTACATGTAAGAATGATCAACCAAAACCCTCTTTAAAAGCTAACAGTCCACCAACTACAGACGGAAAGAAAGTCAGTTCATGCATCCGCACACGCCCCTCCGACTAAGCCCTTACCTGCCCTATTTTCCATTGCAATGAAAACAACTAAATTTAAAACTACAAACTGAGGAATTCAATGAGTAAAGGGTGAATACATGGTTTTC
This sequence comes from Lolium rigidum, assembly GCF_022539505.1. Lineage (NCBI taxonomy): Eukaryota > Viridiplantae > Streptophyta > Magnoliopsida > Poales > Poaceae > Lolium > Lolium rigidum. The sequence goes on from NC_061514.1 coordinate 335,203,443, forward strand.
GAAAAGAATGCAAACCGAGAGATTTAGGCAATGAAGAAACAGAGAAACCAATGGACTAGTTCTCATTCGATAAAAACTAATTTCTCTAGTAAATACAGTGGATCAAGTTTTGCATTTCAAAAAGCACCACAAATGCACAAAATGGAGTTACCCATGTATGGTAAACCGTTAACAGCAGCAAACCTCTCCAGATTAGCTTTCGTCGATGGCCCTAAGGAAGACACCGGTTAGGACCTGTGCCAGCCATAGCTCAGCCAAAAATCTTCCTGATGTCTGGGTGCACATCTGTAGTGCTGCAAATCACACACAAACAGAAAGAATAAATGTTAATCGTGGGTACCATCACCAGCCAAACATAGTAGCAACAACCTCATGTACCTACTGACCCGGGGATGCAGATGGCGAATCAACTATAGCATAGCAAATCAATAATAAATGGTCCAAGAGAGAAGTGTGCATTCCGAGCAGAGGCCAGAATCAGCGAGACCATCGGAGACTAGCACAAAAATGATTCGTACTGAAGAAAGAGACACATTAAGCTGAAGAAAGAGTGAAAAAAGAACCAAGAAAATAAAAGAGTGAAAGAAAATAAAATACTGAAGAAAGACTGGAAGAGGCAGAGAGCAAATGAGGACAGAAGAAACTAAGAGAAAATGACAAGGTGAAACTCTGGAATAAGGACTGAAACAATGAAACTCTGAAATAAAATGAAGAATAAAGATTAGGAATGAAGAATTATAATATGACAAGATAAACTGAAAACAAAAACTAAGAGAAAGAGAAGAACTGAAGGAACAAAGAAATAGAAAAAGAGAATAATGACTGAAGGACTTGAGAAACTGATGATTGAAGAACTTGAGAAACTGAGTTAATAAAGAAATAAACTGAGCAAAACAAACTTAGATAATAAGAGACATATACTGAGAAATAAGAGACGATTGAGAAAATAAAGAGAAGCTGATAAAGAGGCAGAGAGCAAATGAAACTCAAGAAACAACTGAGAGATCAATGAAATGAAACTGACCAAAAGAGTTAATGAACAAATAGACTGAGCAAAAATGAGCTAATACAAGAACAGAGAGCCGAGTGAGCAAATAAGATTGCGGCCAAGATAATCTGAAGAAATAATAAAACCTGAGAGGCTGAGCTACTGAAAAAATACTAAAAATGACAAATGAAGACTGAGATGACTGAATAATCAATTATAAATATGAGGAATGAAGAATAATGAATGAACAGAGCTAGCAATTAATTCTTTATTAACTTATATTTTCATGACATCACTGAAAAATGATGAATGAAGACTGAGAAGGCCAAACAATGAATGAAGAAATGATAAATAAAAACTGAAAGAAAAGAATCCGAGAGATTTGAAGAGTACTGAAGAAATAAATAGTGGGACTAAATAACTGAGAAAAAAAGGAGGCTAAGGACAAGAGCTGAGAAAAAGGTTGTCGAAATTGATATATAATGACTACAGAAATTAAGATAGAATGAGGATGAAAAGGTTTCTTAGTTGATAACGCCGTAAATACATGGTGAGAATGGCCAAAAGGAATTAACTGAGGTGATGTTCATATACAGACCGTCCTATAGATGAACAGGGATAGTCACAGGTTGGAATAATATTTTTCTCAATGGTGAACTTTGGGTGAACCGGTGCTGTCGTTGCGAACACGAGTGGTGGCCACACTTTGGTATCTAGCATAGCATTGCCCAGTTCTCCATGTATGCTTAGCTTGTGCTTCAGTCACCAAAGAACCTACTAACCATCGAAAGCAAATCAATATCCAGTTCTCCATAGCTAGCTGAGGAGAAGGAGAAAGTCATCTCTTCACCCACTCATGAACTTACCAAGCTCATACATCATGATTTATTGTTGCCTATTGCAAGTGGGAAATAAAGAAGGAGGAGGCCATTAGGGCTATGATTGATCAAATTATTAGGTTCCGGTGATGAGGAAGCTTCTCTACCTCTCCCAGCTCCACCAGTCAGAGGACTAAAAGGGGAGGAAAGAAAATCGCAATGAAAAGAAGGGTTTTAGTGAACAATAGTAGTGCTAGAGACAAGCAAAAGCAAATGGAAGCTTCAACTTAACATCATCTGGAGATATACAAGCTTCACCACTCAGGGAAAACATGCCAAGGAGCTGAATCAACACTAGACAATGAAGAGCAACTTGAAGAAACCGAGGCACAACACATTGGCATGGACGAGCAATGTTTGGCAAACTAAAACTTATGCTTTAACTGACAAGAAAAACTAAGAAATAAAGAAGACTGTCACTAGACAGAGAATAGCATGACTGAGAAAATCATATATTTACAATGAAAATACAATTATAAAGTAATGTAAGACCTTAGGTGAAAGACAAATGCCCACCCAGGTCTGCATAAAATTGTTTTACATTCCGTAAGTTGCATAAAACTGATAAAACTACACAAATGCAAACGCGGATCTGCTCATAACTAAATATTTGCTCACACGAGTCTACTCATAGGTAAAAAGAAATTAGAAAATAATATTTTACATTCCCTAAAGCTGGATAAAACTGATAAAACAACACATAAGAAAACTAGGTGCACAAAAAACTCATTATTTCATTTTATAAAAAAAATGTGAAAACACATATGACAGATACAGCTGGAGGACAAAGCAAACAACAAGCATGACAACAATCAATGTATTGTTGATAATTAAATAAATGTAGCATACTATTGATAATTCATTGAGACGCCTCACACATTAACTGACAGGGCCTGAGAATAGTAACAATTTAAAGCTACAAATCCACTTGCCAGCAGCAATGAACAACACACTGCCTACCTGGAAGCCAAGTACAAGTACTGCATATCCCAGGTCACACATACAGTTGTAAAGGGAAACAGCCAAACCCAGTGTACCCCAGGTAGCTGCTCGTGGAAAACAAGAGGCTACTGGACATTGAACATGAGGATGGAAAATTCGAAATGAACAATGAACAAGCACAGATTATACAAGAAAAAAACATATGAGCAGGCTGCCCGCTGGAAAACAGTAAACATGAACAAGTAGTATATGGTTATGTAACACAAGCACATCAAAAAGTGCCTTGCACCACATAGAAAAAACCAACTACCTAAGTTCTACTGAATTCATAACACCACAGGAATTCAGACTAAAACCTAGAAGCTAGTATCTACTCAAATATAATCACATAAGCATCTGAAAAACAGACAATTATACTCCATTAATAATCATCAAAAGTGGCTTGCACCACACAAAAGAAAATCAAAACTAAAACAAAAGATGCCCCTACACCATAAAGATTTGAAACACGCCAGCATCTCTTAAGTGAAATCAAAACTCTCTTAAAGATGACAATTAGCTATACTAGAATTAAAATGCAGCTATACACAGGTGCTAATTTTAAGAAATAAAAATTCAAAAACTAACATGAAAAACATGTAAATAATACTCAAGCAGCCTCTCCTTGGCTAGTGAATGAATATCATTGTAACAAATAGGGGAATGTCACAGAGCACCCAACGAATTCAAAGAAAATGTCCTCCACTCAAATGGATTTGGGTCACATGTGCATTCACGTATCCACAAACTGAGCTCAGATGAACCAGATCCGCACGAAAGTATATACATCGATCTACCATGCGGAGTGCACGAGCAGCATGTGAAAAATGAGTCACCCCTGACACAGGCACAGATTTGCGAGACTCATGAGAAATAGGAGAAGAATCGAGAAACGTACCCGACCAGCCGACGGCTCCAGATCCTGCCAGATCCTCAATCCGGTGGCCTGTCCACTGGCAGCTCTGCCCCTCGCCTCCTCGCACCTACAAGCCTCGTCGCTCTAGTGGCAGATACTCCATGCCTAATCTGGTGGCAGATCCTCCACCCCTCCTCGCTGCGGTGGCAGATCCTCCTCCCATCCTCGCTCTGGTGGTGTTCCCCGTGCCACCCCCGCCGTGGGAGAGCTCCCGCCTCCGCCTCGCCGCTTGCCCCTCCGCAGGGAAAGGGTGAATGAGCAAAGGGCCAAAGGCAGGAAAAGAGAAAACCGGGCTTGGCTGAACCAAATGAAAAAAACCGGGACAGAGGAAAACCTGAATAAGTCTGCTCTGGACCCTGGAGCTCGTTGAGATTCACGCGATATTTTGAAACGAACGACCGACGATCTGACTTATGGAGAATTGGATTTTCAGCTAGCTGAAAATTAGGAATATCAATGCACCACTTTTTCCGAAACGGGTTGATTTTTTTTTCAAAGAGGAGTCAACACGCCTTTTGAATGTGACAACAAACCGTTAATGGAGTTGAGGATTTAGCCAAATGAAAATGTAGCCGTAGACTTTCCATGCATGCATGCAAAGAAGTCATAATTCCGCATTTTTTTGCAAATCTTTACTTTTTTTTGTTGAGAAAAGGTAACTCTCTTTATTACCCAATAAGCATGGGTACAATGTGTGTATCAGACTATCAGGTGGATTCAGCAGCCACAAACGTCGATTCAGAAGCCACAAACGGCGACTCTGATACAAATCCAAAGAGCTATGAGCTAGATCATGGGCATGCCCAATAGACACTCTTTTTCAGAGTTTTGCACATGCTCGCGACCCGCGAAACAGGAAACCCTCTCGTGACCCAGCTCTCCCTCAGGCTTCCTTCCCCGCCTTCCTTTGCCGCTACCGTCGGCGTGGGCCGCCGGGCGTTGCCCGTGCGGTGCCGGCGGCGGCGGGGTTGACTCTACCCACTGCGAAGTTGGGGACGCGGGGACCTCGGGCTAGCGGCGGTGCTCTTCGGCAGGCGGCGGTCCGGCGTGGCGGCATGGAACCTGCGCGTCGGGTGGGAGGAGGAGCGGCGGCGCGGCCGTTGGCGACGGAGCAGCGTAGGCGGCGCCATGGCAGGGCCTGCTCGGCCCAGATCTGGGCCCAGGTCGGGGCCCAGAGGGGCTAGGCGGTTGACCTGCGGTTGGCACGCCGGCGGAGCTCCCTAGAGGCGAAGAAGGCACGACAGCGGTGGGTGGGTTGCGGCGGCACTCCGGCCGGCCAGCTGTAGCATAGCAGCGGGGCATTGCGGGCCATTTTCGGCCCGGCTGGGCCAGTTCGGGTCTGGTTTGCCTCGTTGCCTAGTCCGGTCGGCTACCACGAAGGCGGTGGAGGTAGTTCCCTCCCGCATGGCTGCGGTGCTGCTACCCCCATCCCTGCTGCATCCCTTTTCTTCTTCTAGGCCCTGTTCCGATGACCACAGTTAGGCGGCGAGGATGGCTACAAGACCGTGGTGGCGTGTGCTAGTGGGCGGCATGTTAGGTGGAGCACGTCGGAGCGTCTGGAGTGGTCGGTTTGGTGGTCGGGAGAAATCCTTGTCGGCATGTTCGACACCGATGCGGTGACGCTTGCGGGTGTCACCTTGCCTTCCTGAAGGGCGTCGGGTGTAGCTCCTCCTCAATCCCCTCCACTTACCGGGCGAAACCCTAGGACTAATCCAGGCAGCAGCGGCGTCATCGTCGTTTCCTTGGTGAAGGTGTTGCTTGGTATGCGGCGTCTCGGCGTGCTAGGAGTGTGGTGGTACTTCTCCAGAGGGCGCAGCGGTTGCGGGTCGTCATCGTTTTCGTCGATCTGCCGGTGTCGGTATTGTTTTTCTTTCCTTTCTTTGTTTTTCTTTTGGGCTTAGTTGTGCTGCGGTCCCAGCTTTTTCGTTGTATCGGGTGGTTACTATATTAATATAGCGGGGCGAAAGCCTATTTCGAGGACACTCTTTTTCATGAATAAAACTAACCTCCTAAACTCACTACTAGAGATCCTATTTCATTCAAAACAGTACTAAAACTGGGGCTGTAATTGTTCTTCAAAACTGTAATCACTTCGAGGCAGTCTGAAGTGATCACATATTTAGAAACCTGAAGATCATTTGCCAACGCTAATGCCTCACGACATACAATTGATTCAAGAATTGCAAGTTCAGAAATTCCTGGGCAAGCAAGGACTGAGGCTCTCATATAATGTCGATCAGGACTGCGGCAAATTTCCGCCACCACTCCAAGATTTTTCGTCCGGGCAACTGCAGCATCAACGTTAATTTTAACTTGATCACCTGGCAGAGGTATCCACTTAGGGGCTGAGGAACGAGCAGACCGATCAGTCATCGTAGATCGAACTTTTGCACCCGAAAAATTCAGGTCACATATAAACTTCTCGATGAATTTAAAAATTGCAAAAGGACTTTGGTAAATCTCCACGTGGATGGCCTTTCTCCTTGCAGTACAAATGGACCAGAGTGCAACAAAAGTTTTCACAAACTGACTATGGTTTAGTGATTCTATTAGGAAGAATATCCACTCTTTGGCACTTCTACATTGATTTACAGAAATGTGCTCAACTAGCTCTTCATCCAATAATACCCAGACACTGCGTGTCATGGAGCAATCAAGCAGAGAATGCCTCCAGTCATCTTCCAATGCGTGGCAGAAACAACATTCAGAAGTAACTGCCATATTCCGGTGAAAACGAACTGAACGAGTGGGAATAGATTGGTGAGCTAGTCTCCAAAGGAACACCTGTAATTTGTTTGGAATCTTTACCTTCCACATCTTGCACCACACCTTCTGTTCTGAAGATGATGAGGAGCTAGATTGTCTACCTTGAAGCCAATCTTCGAGAATCTTTTTTGTGTTCACTAAAGCTCTATGCGCAGATCGGACAGAGAAAATTCCAGTCTTCTCAAAATGCCAAGCCCATGAGTCTTCTTGAAAAGTTGTACATATCGGTATTGATTCAATCACCACAATATCCATTGGTAGAAAATATTGCTGCAACATATCCGATTTCCAAGTACCTAAGGCGTGATCTATTAAATCTGAAACCAGAATAGGTGGCTGGTTTTTTAGTGCAACAAAAGGCCGCAGCCTAGTACTTCTTGGCAACCAATCTTCTTGCCAGATTCTTGTACTTGAGCCACTACCTGTCCTCTTAATCAGCCCCAGATTCAGTTGCAAATCTTTACTGATAAGGATAATATGAAAAGGTTGGACAGAGCAATCCATTGCAAGTGTGCAAGTTCAGTGGACCGCCTCGCCGGCCACGGAATCTAACGTTGCTGTAAGAATGAAGGCCCAATGGATATGTTTGTACTCATTGTACTTTGTTATGGACATCAGAAAGGCCCATGAATAAGGAATGTTAGAGGCTGCCGTTTTTCTGTAGAGAACGCGGCTAGATTTATTCCCAAACTGCGTATGGAGTATGGTCCGGTGCAAAGTTCATCGGGTAAATTCTCAAGCTACATGGCCTCACGAAGTCGTGATACATGCCGCGACTCTCATTCCCCCCCCCCCCCCCCCCACACACCCCGAGCAGCTCTCAGCTTGCTACAGTCCTTGGCCTCTCCTCCCTCGTGGCCGGGCAGATCCGAAGCCACTCCGCTGGAATAGCCGGCCGGAGGCGGTGGAGGTGAAGTGCCCGAGTAGATTAGGCTTAGTCTAGGTCTTCTCCTCCTTCCTTTTTAGTAGTTTACCCTTGTGGATTTGCCGTGATGCCCGTGTTGAGGTGCTGGCGGTGGAGTCTGGGCTTCTCCCTGCTGCTGGCGGCGGTTCTGCAGCTGCTCGTGGGGCTCCAGCGGTAGGAGCCAGAGGCGAGCGGCGGCAGGTCGGCGTCATCCTCTCCAATAAAAGCCTTCTTTGAGTCACCAGATCTGAGCGAGTTCGTCTTGATTCCCCCTCTCTCTGGCCACCGCGGTGGTGGAGATTCGGAGGGGGTCTCCGACGACACCGCTTTTGGCAGATCTGCTGGCTCCTTCTCTGGAGCTGATCTTCGTCGAGCGAAACACACGGTGACCAAGCATGTCACCGTGATCCTTGGCCAATATGGTGGCCCGATTTCATCTACCTCCATGGCGGAGGCCCTCTCGGTCGGCTGCTGGAGCTCGACGCCACGAGGGAGACAAGTGGTTCGTCCCCGTCTCTCTGGTGGTTGCCAGGGGCTTGACCTTGGCGTCGGCAAAGAGCGTTCGAGCATCATGCGCTCGGAACTCGGCGGAGACACCTGGAGTTCGCCAGCGGTGCGTGGCGGAGACTACCTTGGACCTGATTGCTTTTTATCTCTTATTGTCAGGGTGGTTTTTGTAAAGTGGGAGGCCCCTTCTTCAAATTTTAGATTTCTCAGGGCAAGAGATGTAAAGAGGCTTTTCTGTAAAATGTACCTTTTTTTAGATAAATCACGAAGTCTGAAGTACAAGTATGAGAATCACATGAATTACAGTCATAAACCCGATATGGTTGCAACATGAATCAACCATCGGAACAAAAGACACCTAAATAGGCTTGCCATACTCTATCCTATTACTGTGTCGCCACCCAGTAGCCCGGTACTAGAAATCCTGAGTAACCACCAGCAGCTTGTGGCAGCCAGTATCCATATCCTTGCGCTGATCCTCCGGTAACAGGAAAGCCCATAGCTGTATCCAATGCACAGCTCGATGAATAACCTGCAAAAAGTTAGTACCCTTTTGATTATTAAAAATTATATCATTTCTGGTATTCCATATTGTCCAGCATATAGCAGATATACCAATCCTAATTCTACTTTTATATTTTTCGGAACTCCATACAACCAGTTCCCAAACATATTGTTAACACTCGTGGGAGGCGGAATATTATAGGCAAAGTAAATCATCCTCCAAATAATAGTAGCAAAAGGGCATGTAAGGAACAAATGATCCACATTTTCATTTGTATCACAGAAACAACACTTTTGAGATCCTGTCCACCTACGTTTAGCCAAATTGTCCTTAGTAAGTAAAACCTTATTGTTAAGAAACCACATAAATTTTTTATCTTTAAAGGTATTTTAAGTTTCCATAAATATTTGCGTAGAAATCTTGTATGACCATTCATATAGTCAAGATACATAGACTTAACTGTGAATAAACCTGAATCTGTAAGCTTCCATACAAACTTATCAGGTTCGTCAGTAAGATTGATATTAATGAGGCGTTGACACAAATGTAACCATTCATTATATTTTTGATCATTTAAGCCTCTCCTGAATGTAATATTCAACGGAGTCTGAGACAAAACAGTGGACACTAGAACATCTCTATGGTGAACAATATTATAAAGAGATGGATATTGCTGTGATAGAGGTACATCTCCTAACCAGATATCTTCCCAAAAACGGACGGAACCACCATCACCAACTTTGAATAACCCTCTACTAAAAAAATCAGATTTGACTTTCATGAGCCCTTTCCGAAAAGGTGAGTCCGTAGGTTTAACCTGAACTTGCGCTAGAGTTTTAGAATGTAGGTACTTGTTATGCAGAATTTTTTGCCACATTCCTTGTTCAGTGAGAAGTTTGAATAACCACTTACTAAGTAAGCATTTGTTCTTTAGTTCCAGAACTTCAATCCCTAATCCCCCTGATCTTTAGGCCTACAAATCATGTTCCATTTAGAGAGCCGGTACCTTTTCTTTTGTTCGTCGGGTTGCCAGAAAAAATTAGATCTATAAAAATCTAATCTTTTCCTAACACCCACTGGGATTTCCATGAAAGATAGCATGAACATTGGTAAACTTGTTAATACCGAATTAATGAGGACCAACCTATCCCCATAAGAAAGCATTTTACTACGCCAACATCCCAATTTAGAAGCAAAACGGGTTTCAACTGGATTCCATTCAGCATTTCTCAAAATTCGGTGATGGATGGGAATTCCAAGATATTTAAAAGGTAAAGCTCCGGCCTCACAACCAAAAATTTGCATATATTGTTGTTCAATATCCTTTGCTCTACCAAAACAGAAAATCTCGCTCTTATGAAAGTTGATTTTCAAACCAGAAAGTTGTTCAAAAATACATAATATTAATTTCATATTGAGTGCTTTGGCAATGTCATGTTCCACAAATAAGATTGTGTCATCAGCATATTGTAGGATTGAAATGCCACCGTCAACTAGATGGGATAACAGCCCCCCAATTTGACCCGCTTCCTTAGCTCGAGCAATAAGAATAGCTAACATATCCGCAACAATATTGAAAAGAATCGGAGATAAAGGATCACCCTGTCTCAAACCTTTCCTAGTTTGAAAATTATGGCCAATATCATCATTCACCCTAATTCCTACACTCCCTCCTTGAACATATTGTTTAATTCGATTACACCATATTTCATTAAATCCCTTCATACGCAAAACTTGTTGTAAAAAGGGCCATTTAACCTTATCATATGCCTTCTCAAAGTCAATTTTGAAAAGAACACCATCTAACTTTTTTCGATGCAATTCATGTATAGACTCATGAAGCACGACTACTCCCTCTAGAATATGTCTGCCCGACATGAACGCAGACTGGGTAGGCTTAATGATATTATGAGCTACATCAGTAATACGAATGGTGGCAACTTTAGTGAAAATCTTAAACACCACGTTGAGTAGACAGATAGGACGGTACTGTTGAATTTGTGTCGCATTGTCTTTTTTCGGTAATAGAGTAATGACCCCAAAGTTTAGCCTATGTAACGGTAACTCACCTCTTTGGAAGGAAATAAAAAGCGCCATCAAATCAAATTTTATTACTTCCCAAAATTTTATGTAACTGTAAAATGTACCTGCCACTTGTTTCAATATAAGAGCTCCACCGAGATCATCTGACCCCACTTATGTGGAAAAAAAATCGTGATACATGTCTTCTTGAGTAAACAGCAAGTTATTATGTTCAGGTAACTGATCCAAGAAGGATCAAGTCAGCATGATCACACTTACAAGGTTACACGGCGATAGGGATATATTCTTTTCCATTTTTATTTTTTGTAATATAAATAAATAAAGATCTTTATTACATAATATGATCTAGAAATACATAAAACATTACAAGTTCCATAGCACAAGGCTAGCATAACATAATTTACAACGAAACAAAATATAGATAACATGGAGCTCTTCGTCTTCACGTGCCACATGCAAGCATGTTAAAGATAGACTCGTAACCCTAACCATCGAACCTCACACGTTCTTCGGGACATCCTTTTTGGCAGTTGATGATCATTCACTTCTCTTAGTGAAACACGTAGCTCTCAGTACCAACTTTTTTAGTAGTTGATCTTGTGTGCAATCTCTTCATCTATCACTAAATACTTTTGCCAACACTAATTTGATATATGTTTATCTAGTATTCAGATTATTTTTCCCCATAAAAAGTTGGTTTGGAGGCCAAACAAAAAAGGCATTATCAAGACCAAGCTTAAAACAAGGGTTAACCATACTTCTCACTGCCTATTCTCTTAATATAGACTTGTCATGATTTTCTTGACAATATACAGCCTTTGATAGTTCCTTTTCTATTACACTTAGCAAAATTTACTACACAAGTATTATTTTAAATGGGATTTTTTGGTTTATTGTCCACTTATAACTTCTCTGATGCCAGCAATTGGTACTAGCATTATTGGTGTGGAGTCTAGGGGTTAGCTAACCTAGTAAATTTAATCAGCAATGAGTCTATATTCATGAGAAAATTATAAAATTGAAGCTATAGTGAAATGAAAGCGAACCCGTTGGGATTTCAGGAAAATATAGTTATTTATTTTGCTATTTAATATTTTATTCCTTTCTCATAGTTGTTTTTCTCCCCTAGGAAAAGATAAATAACAAGAAAAAATATGTGCCACCATGGAGGGAAATTGTGTCACAGTTACTCGCAATATATATATGTTATACACCAAGTTTACCCTAAAATATCTTAGTATAAAAGTTTTAATAAATATCTTGCTATATATTTTCATACGGTGGGGTGACCGAGTAGTACCTCTCGCCCCTGACCCCTAACCTTTCGCCCCCGGCCCCTAACCTCTCGCCCCCGCACGGCGGTGCCACGCCAGGGCGACCGCCGGTGCCTCTTCCTCTCGCCCCCGTGCGCCTTCCTGCCCCGCCGCCACCGCCCTAGGCGCTGCCAGACAAAGCCTTGGTGGCTTGGCGGCGGCGGATTCTCCTCGGCCGCGGATCGGTGGGTACGGCGGCGGCGGATTGGCCTGGCCTTCTCGGATGCGGCGGTGCGGGGCAGCGGTCATGGTGCCGATCTGCAGGCATCTTACGTCGGCGGTAATGCGCTACTGAGTTTCTCTTGCATCATGAGGAGTCCTAGGGTAGCAGCCCTAGGCACGGTGGTGGTGACCATCTTCTCCGTCGAAGGTGGCCGGCCGGATTGGGGCTGGGTGTGGCGATCTCCTGATCTCACATCTAGTCCTAGCAGCGAGTTGGGCATGCGCGGCTGCCGGTGAAAACCGTGATCCGACCTTGATCGTGGCGGGCGATGGCGACATCACGCGTAGTAACCTTCTTGAAGGCATCGTCGTTGCAGTCTGCGGCTACTCACTCGGGCTGCTCCGGGGGAAACCCTAGATCCGGGTCTCCCGGATCGGATGATGACAGCGCTTCCTGCGTCGTTCTACCTCTTGGGGCATAATTTTTGGAGCAGCGGTTGGATGGAGGTGGATCTTGGTGGAGTGGTGTTCATCTACCACGTTGACGATCGATGATTCTCGGCGGCGTGGATGTAGTGGTCTCACCCGGTAGGGTGCCGATCCCTGTGCTTTACGGTGCTAGTCCCTGGATCAATCGCTAGCACACACAGTTTAAGATGTAATACTAAGAAACAAAGGCCTTTATTACATCGTATGATCCAGAATTACATAATGACTTACAAATTGCATAGCACAAGGCTAGCATTACATCAGAGTTTTTCAACGAACAAACATATAGCATGGAGTCCTTCGTCTTCATGTGCCACAGGCGAGCATGTTGAGGATAGACTCGTAACCCTAATCATCGTAACTCACTCGTCTATCAAATATCTGCAACAGGTAAAGTTACAGCCAAAAACATTTGGTCAATACTTTGAATGTATTGGCAAGATGTCACTATTTAGTGGACACAAATGGCGCCTAATACCTACATGTATATTTGGCTGGTGGAGTTTAGGCTCTTTGCAGAAAAGCGAGTTTTTCCCTATCTTTTGTAAACATCATTTGTCTTTGAAAATATAAATGTCTAAGAGCATGAACCCACGTTCTCATCACACTGGCTCACCAGGGAAGGATACGGCCGATCCAGCTTCAAACATTTCAAATTGTATAAGAGCATGAACCCAAGTTCTCATCACACTGGCTCACCAGGGATAGACACCAGACGATCCAGCTTCATACATTACTACCCAAGTTTACCCATCAAGTTTTATTATGAAATTAGGATGAGAGAGATCTTCCAACGGCTCCAGGTCCAGTTGCTCAAAGTTGTCCGTAACCGGGGACACGGCTAAGTACTTAGTTTTTACACTCTGCAGAGGTTTGTACACTTTACCCGCACGACTTAGTCAGCCCCTTTTCCACCATGATGCTCATTTTGCTCAAATGGTTGGGAGAAGACTAAGACGAGACTGTTTTCGGAAGTAAGGCCCTGAGCCCTCTGGACGGACCCGTACCAACCTACACATCTACATCTGCTGGTCACGTCGGGACAGGACCCTACAACCTACTTAGTCAAGACAGAGCCCATATGACATGCGGCTGTACAAGAAGCTACTAAACATGAAACATGTTCAATCTCTTTTGTTCCTGAGCGGCGGACCCCACCAATTTTCACCGTGCAGACGCTCCACTCATACCAATCCGCCCAGGTGTTTCATTTATCAAGTTGTTTTCATTTATAAAAAAAAACATATTTCTTCATCTCATCTCATCATGATATCCCAACCACGTAACTAATAGCATGGCTAAGCAAAACTACCTACGATGGCAACTTAAGGGAAACTAGAGGAAATCCTAAGACTATAGGATTAACATAGCATAGCATATACTTTGAAAACATCCTACACATGCATAAAAACTACATACATAGAAAACATAGGACATGAGTGACACTTGCCTTTTTGTAATTGATGATCGTACACTTCTCACAATCACACTTGTTGCACTCCATACAAACTATAAGATAAAAGTAACACACCATAAACACAACATTCCATAACAAAATCATCAAGCAATACAAAGAATACAATTGCAAGTTTGGTTATTCATTTTATATTTTGAACTTTATCTATCTTATGGGTCAATTGGAAAGAATGTATGGCAAGAGACAGGGCTTGCAAGATATGGCATTGAGATAGTTATGATATTGGGTAATGGTAAAGTGTCAAAATGGTTTGTGCGGATATGTATGATCATAAGCTCTTTGCCAAAAAGGATCATATTGAAAAGATTCTAGAATTTAAGTTATGACAAAAATACTCAAATTGACATGTTTTGAAATAGTTCAAAAGTTAAATTTTAATATACCAATATGTTGTTCATATTTTTTTTGAGTTCAAGGGTATAACTTTTGCACGATTTAAATAGACAGATGGAAAGATATTGATTTTACAAGATTAAACATTTCGGGGTTAAATTTTAATGACGTCCGAAAAGTTGTCCGAAAAAGTTTCTCGGATGGAAAAACTTTCTACATGAAAGTTGTAGAAAATTTAATTACAAGCTTAACGCAAAAATTATATTCTAAAACCAACATGTAGATTTTAAGATATGAAATCTTGAAGTTAGACATAAGATATGAGCTAGCACATACAAGAACCGAACCGATCGATTGGGAACAGGAAAATGTCAGTTCAGTTATTTGGGCTTACACAGACCATCAGATTTGGATTTAATGGACTACATCGTAACTGATTTTTAGCACTAAGGTTCTAATATGGGACATGGAAAGTAAACCGGATGACAAGGGAAACAAGTGGATCGTACCATCAGCAGCAAACAAGAACTTCTGAGAAAGATGATGGAGGCGGACTAGGTTGTGGTTGATGAAGGTGTTCCAGCGTTCGTCTATGTTCTTCGATACGTGGATGATATCAGCGTGTGGCGTGCACACGCGTATTTGGTCGCTGGAAAACACGGGTACTGCAACGGCGGTACTTCAGGAGGAGGTCGTACTTTTAGTCATCTCGGAGGTCTCTGGGCTCAAGGAATATGCAGACAGCGTCCGGCCCTCCATGCTGGAGACGATGGAGTGCATGACTAGGTCGGCCTCGGCTGCAGCGATGTCGGCGGCGGGCAGAACGACCAACCTACATAACGTGACGCATAATCATGTCCTGGACGTAGGCAAACAGATTGGAAACTATACGGTTGAAAGGAATCGAGTTACAAGCTACTGGATACGACGTACCGTCGAGATGAACTCCGATGATGTCGTGGCCAACAACTCTAACATGATGCAACACCATGTCCTTGAGAAAGGCCTTAGCGAGGGGAGCATTCTGGTGGAGGGAATCGGTGAGATGATCACCGACGGCGACATGATCTTGCCATGAATTCGAGTTTGAGGCTTACGGTGGCATGGATGGTGTGGTCTGCATAGACCTTATCTGGAGATACTTTGTGAACAAGAGTGGCGGAGTGGAATGAGAGGCACAGAGTGACGCGCTTAGATAGTCCCGGAATTATCTGAGATGGGAGATCGGGAGAGGTGTGCCACCGGTTGGCATTCGGTGCGTCGTTTCGGTTTGGGGGATTAAGCCAATTGAATGAGAAATTAACAGCCTGAACGTAAACCCCACTTAATTCTGAACATAATTCGTCTTGAAGTCTGAGCAAAATGAGCAATAGAATTGATTGGAGGAGGGAATATGTACTGTCATTGTTGGCAGTTTGTAACGCTGCAGCTTGGCTACCTGAACGAGGAGGAAGAAGATCGATGGCTGGTCGTTCCATCTAGTTGGGCCAAAGAGAAATGCGGCCCAAGGAAAAAGGAATGTAAGAAAGGAAAGAAAAAAAAAGTGCCACGGTGGGCTACTCCTAGATAGGTTGGATCGTTACATTTTTTCCTTTATTCATTTTATGACTTCTTTTCTATTATTTGATTTGCAATTTCAATTTGATTCAAATCTTGTTAGAAATTTTTGAATAAGCAAAGCTTATTTCATTGTGAACACTTTGGCAATATTTTTAGAGATTCAAAATAGTTTTATGCACTTTGGCCTATATGGCTACTTGGACAATACATTGAAAAGTCAAATAAAACCTTTATGGTTTCAAAATCTTAAAAGTTAAACTTTGAAATAATTTAAATCCAAATGTTTACGAAAACTTTATTTTAGAAATACCTTTTTAATAACCACAAAAAAGTTTTAATTCCTTGTGTAATTTCAATCAATTCAACCATCACGCATGGAATTTTATTTTTATTTGACATTCCAAAATTAGGAAAATTTTGGGATGTGACAGTGGAGCTGCAGGGTATCGAAGACGGGCACGGACTGCTGGACGCGTGCAGGATGGTGGAGCTGTCTGGCGTCATGGTGACATCGACGGCAGGTCTGGCATTGTCAATGCGGTGATCTCTCTTGAAGATGGGTGCGAGAAAGACGGCGGTAGCGATTTCTGTGGCGTGTGTACTGACGTGCGCTCAGGGTCCGCTTCACTGGTTGTGCTTCTTACCCGCCAATGGGTGACTTGGGAAGGCATTCAGTTTTAGATGATGCGTGTTGGTGTATTGTCAGGGTAATGGCCCTGTTCATGGTCAACCCCTTCATCGCTCTTGTAGGCATAGCGAGTTATCGCGGGAAAAGTTGCTTCGAGTTGATCTTTGTATCTCATGTGTAAGGCTTTGCGAGTAATTTAATAAAGAAAAGTTGTGTGTGCATCCTTTGGATGCAGAGGCTGGGACCATGCTCCCATTTTTTTAAAAAAAATTCATACGATGATTGTATACATCTTAAAAAGTTGTGTAGGTAAATAGACCTAGTGTATAAGATGTGTACACGATGATGTAACTTTGGACAATGGATTTTGTATACACCGCATGGGTTTTGTGTGTTCTGGACCGTCTATTTATTCCTCGAGATTCTCGCTCTTTTTGATATATTAAAAAGTAGCTCTATCTTTCCTTCTTTTATTAGAATCTCAAAGAAAAATCGGACGATAAAGGAAACATCTCCGTCCATGCATGTAAGTATAAAAGTTCCTTATGGGTTATGTAATCACATATCAAGACATGTGGTTTGTACGTTTTTTTTTCAAATATCATCTCTCAAAAAGAATAAATCTAGATAAATAATAAATCTAGAAAATTTTATGTAAATTATGACGCAATATTGTGGAGGAGATTTTATCCTTGATTTGATCTCCTCCAATCCAGAGTCTACATAAAACTGTTCATTTAAAATTATGAACGATTTGTATTGCAACACAATTGGCTAGGTTTGAGCTCGTCAAACCGACATAGGATATTTGGCACCAGCCCATGCAAAGGTTTCTTGATATTTGTTATTGCAAAATACGTCATGGTCGAGTGTAATGGCTCAAAATATCTGTTACTGAAAGCTAATGCCAAATACCCGCGCGGAATGTTAAGCAACTAAAAGGATACACTATAGATCGCTTATAGTGAGTGGTATCATCGACTAGCCCGCGGAGCATTGATGTCTACGGGAGCTTCTATTCTTGTAGACAGTGTTGGGCCTCCAAGAGCAGAGGTTTGTAGAACAGCAGCAACTTTCCCTTAAGTGGATCACCCAAGGTTTATCGATCTCAGGGAGGAAGAGGTCAAAGATATCCCTCTCAAGCAACCCTGCAATCACGATACAAGAAGTCTCTTGTGTCCCCAACACACCTAATACACTTATCAGATGTATAGGTGCACTAGTTCGGCGAAGAGATAGTGAGATGCAAGTAATATGGATGAGTATGAGTGGTAATAGCAATCTGAATAAAATATGGCAGCGAGCAAACATGTAACAAAACAGTAAACAAACAGAGATTCGATGCTTGGAAGCAAGGCCCAGGGATCCCGCTTTCACTAGTGGACACTCTCAACATTGATCACATAACAGAATAGATAAATGCATACTCTACACTCTTGTTGGATGATGAACATATTGCGTAGGATTACACGAACCCTCAATGCCGGAGTTAACAAGCTCCACAATTCAATGTTCATATTTAATTAACCTTAGAGTGCAAGATAGATCAACATAATTACACCAAGAACTAACATAGTGCACACACTGTCCACATTACACTATGAAGGAGGAATAGATCACATCAATACTATCATAATGATAATTAACTCCACAATCTACAAGAGATCATAATCATAGCCTACGCCAAGAACCACACGGTGCACACACTAGTCACCTTTACACCGTGCCGGAGGAATAAAACTACTTTAATAACATCACTAGAGTAGCACATAGAATAGTAGTGATACAAAACTCATATGAATCTCAATCATGTAAAGCAGCTCATGAGATTATTGTATTGAGGTACATGGGAGAGAGATGAACCACATAGCTACGAGCGGAGCCCTCAGCCTCGGAGGTGGATTACTCCCTCCTCATCATGGAGGCAGCGATGGCGGTGAAGATGGCGGTGGAGACGGCGGTGGAGATGGCTCCGGGGGCAATTCCCCGTCCCGGCAGGGTGCCGGAACAGAGACTTCTGTCCCCCGAATTGGAGTTTCGCGATGTGGCGGCGCCCCTGGAGTCTTTCTGGAGTTTCGTCCAGAGATATCGCGTTTTGAGGTCGAAAGGGGTTATATAGGCGAAGAGACGGCGCAGGAGGGCTGGCAGGGTGGCCCCACCATAGGCCGGCGCGGCCAGAGGCCAGCCCGCGCGGCCCTATGGTGTGGGGGCCCCCTGGCCCCTCTCCGACTCTTCTTCGGTGTTCTGGAGCCTTCGGGAAAAATAGGAGGTTTGGCGTTGATTTCGTCCAATTCCGAGAATATTGCCCGAACAGCCTTTACGGAACCAAAAACAGCGAGAAAACAGCAACTGGCCTTTCGGCATCTCGTCAATAGGTTAGTTCCGGAAAACGCATAAAAATGATATAAAGTGTGAACAAAACATGTTGGTATTGTCATAAAACAAGCATGGAACATCAGAAATTATAGATACGTTGGAGACGTATCAGCATCCCCAAGCTTAGTTCCTACTCGTCCTCGAGTAGGTAAACGATAAAAGATAATTTCGAGGTGACATGCTACCAACATAATCTTAATCATACTATTGTAAAGCATATGAGATGAATGCAGCGATTCAAAACAATGTTAATTCAATGAGTAAACAATTGAATCATATAGCAAAGACTTTTCATGAATAATACTTTCAAGACAAGCATCAATAAGACTTGCATAAGAGTTAACTCATAAAGCAATAAATTCAAAGTAAAGACAATGAAGCAACACAATGGAAGATAAAGTTTCAGCAGTTGCTTTCAACTTGTAACATGTATATCTCATGGATAATTGTCAACATAGAGTAATATAACAAGTGCAATATGCAAGTATGTAGGAATCAATGTACAGTTCACACAAGTGTTTGCTTCTTGAGGTGGAGAGAGATAGGTGAAGTGACTCAACATAAGAGGTAAAAGAATGGTCCTTCAAAGAGGAAAGCATCGATTGCTATATTTGTGCTAGAGCTTTTATTTTGAAAACATGAAACAATTTTGTCAACGGTAGTAATAAAGCACATGTATCATGTAAATTATATCTCACAAGTTGCAAGCCTCATGCATAGTATACTAATAGTGCCCGCACCTTGCCCTAATTAGCTTGGACTACCGGATCATCGCAATACACATGTTTTAACCAAGTGTCACAATGGGGTACCTCCATGCCGCCTGTACAAAGGTCTAAGGAGAAAGCTCGCATTTTGGATTTCTCGCTTTTGATTATTCTCAACTTAGACATCCATACCGGGACAACATGGACAACGAGATAATGGACTCCTCTTTAATGCATAAGCATGTGGCAACGGTTATTATTCTCATATGAGATTGAGGATATATGTCCAAAACTGAAACTTCCACCATGAATCATGGCTTTAGTTAGCGGCCCAATGTTCTTCTCTAACAATATGCATGCTCCAACCATTAAGGTGGTAGATCTCTCTTACTTCAGACAAGACGAACATGCATAGCAACTCATATGATATTCAACAAAGAATAGTTGATGGCGTCCCCAGAAGCATGGTTATCGCACAACAAGCAACTTAATAAGAGATAAAGTGCATAAGTACATATTCAATACCACAATAGTTTTTAAGCTATTTGTCCCATGAGCTATATATTGCAAAGGTGAATGATGGAATTTTAAAGGTAGCACTCAAGCAATTTACTTTGGAATGGCGGATAAATACCATGTAGTAGGTAGGTATAGTGGACTCAAATGGCATAGTGGTTGGCTCAAGGATTTTGGATGCATGAGAAGTATTCCCGCTCGATACAAGGTTTAGGCTAGCAAGGTTATTTGAAACAAACACAAGGATGAACGGTGCAGCAAAACTCACATAAAAGACATATTGTAAACATTATAAGACTCTACACCGTCTTCCTTGTTGTTCAAAACTCAATACTAGATATTATCTAGACTCTAGAGAAACCAAATATGCAAACCAAATTAGCAAGCTCTAAGTGTTTCTTCATTAATGGGTGCAAAGTATATGATGCAAGAGCTTAAACATGAGCACAACAATTGCCAAGTATCAAATTATCCAAGACATTATACCAGTTACTACATGTAGCATTTTCCGTTTCCAACCATATAACAATTAACGAAGCAGTTTCATCCTTCGCCATGAAAATTAAAAGCTAAGAACACATGTGTTCATACGAACCAGCGGAGCGTGTCTCTCTCCCACACAAGCATTTATTCAAACAAAAACAAAAACAAGAAACATACGAGACGCTCCAAGTAAAGTACATAAGATGTGACCGAATAAAAATATAGTTTCAAGAGAAGAAACCTGATAATTTATCGATGAAGAAGGGGATGCCTTGGGCATCCCCAAGCTTAGACGCTTGAGTCTTCTTGAAATATGCAGGGGTGAACCACCGGAGCATCCCCAAGCTTAGAGCTTTCACTCTTCATGATCATAGTATATCATCCTCCTCTCTTGACCCTTGAAAACTTCCTCCACACCAAACTCAAAACAAACTCATTAGAGGGTTAGTGGACAATAAAAATTAACATGTTCAGAGGTGACACAATCATTCTTAGCACTTCTGGACATTGCATAAAAGCTACTTGGACATTAATGGATCAAAGAAATTCATCCAACATAGCAAAAGAGGCAATGCGAAATAAAAGGCAGAATCTGTCAAAACAGAACGGTCCGTAAAGATGGATTTTATTGAGGCACCAGACTTGCTCAAATGAAAATGCCCAAATTGAATGAAAGTTGCGTACATATCTGAGGATCACTCACGTAAATTGGCTTAATTTTCTGAGTTACCTACAGAGAATTAGACCCAGATTCGTGACAGCAAAGAAATCTGTTTCACGCGCAGTAATCCAAATCTAGTATTCACTTTACTATCAAAGACTTTACTTGGCACAACAAAACACAAAACTAAGATAAGGAGAGGTTGCTACAGTAGTAAACAACTTCCAAGACACAAATATAAAACAAAGTACTGTAGCAAAATAACACATGGGTTATCTCCCAAGAAGTTCTTTCTTTATAGCCATTAAGATGGGCTCAGCAGTTTTAATGATGCACTCGCAAGAAATAGTATTTGAAGCAAAAGAGAGCATCCAGAGGCAAATCCAAAACAAATTTAAGTCTAACATGCTTCCTATGAAGAGGAGTCTTGTACACAAATGAATTCATGAAGAACAAAGTGACAAGCATAAGAGGATAAAACACGAGTATCTTCAAGATTCTCGACATAAAGAGGGAAACTTAATATTATTAAGATGCATATAACCATATTTCCCTCTCTCATAATAACTTTCAGTAGCATCATTGATGAAATCCACAATATACCCATCACTTAAAACATTCTTATCATGGTTCATATGCATAGAAGTATCATTAAATTTGGCATAAGAAAAGTTATTCTCATTAATAGTAATTGGAGCAAGATTATTATCAAGAATTTGAACATGGTAAACAAGTTGCATATTAAGAGAATTGTTTTTGGTAATCCAATCATGACGATGACAAGTTTCATAAGGATAGTTATAACCTATATCATAGCATTCTTTATAATAATCATCAAAGATCGGAGGCACAGTGTCATCAATAGAATAGTTATCTTTCACAGTCGGTTTATTTGTGTCCACACCATCGTTGTTATTAGAAGGAGGTGTATCAAACACATAATGATCAGTAGCAAAAGGATTTTCAAACACCTCTTCCCCAAGCTTAGAGCTTTCTATATCATTATGGGAGGAAGCATGGATAGCACTGACACTATGGCAATTATTATCATCATCATTTTCATAATTAGTTTCCCAGAGATTTGCAATATCAAAAATAGTGTGCTCATTCAAATCATGATCACTAATGTATGTAAAGGGCATAGGAAGATCATCGTATTCAGATTCATTATCATAATAATCATTAGGAGCAACATACTTACGGTTACCTAGCGTTATCTCATTCACGCGGGGATACGCCGTTACCTCTTTCTTTTTATTCTCCTTCTTCTTCTTCTTCTTTTTCTTCTTCGTTCCCTTCTTCTTCTTCTTCTCTTCCTTCTCCTCGTTCCCTTCCTCAGGAGGAAGAGGCTCGAAGGGTGGCTTGTCCGCATAACCTGATTTACTTTCAGAAACAATAGAAGAAACTTGGGAGGATCCCTCCTTTTCATTAATTAGTTGAAAACACACAACGGTCCTATCATATTTTGGCAAGGTGTCATCTTCTAAAATATTTTGTATGTAAGTATTTGTATGGCTATTATCAATGCAATAATAAAAACACCCATGCAGGACATCATCAATATCAAGATCGCTCATATGTAACAAAGAGATTTTTCTCGACAGTTCTTCACACCCCAAAAATAAAGTAAGTTCATCATGCTGATTAGGAGTAATTTCATCGTCACAATACAAATTTGCAGCACTCATTGGGTTCAAATTATCATTGGAGGAGCATTGAAAATTAAAATGACCCACTTCGTGGCAAACTTCACAAATAAAAGGATAGAGGGCACAAACTTTTTTACCAAGATAATCTAGAGCCCTAAGCCACTTTCTAGTTTTTTCATTAGCATGATGGATACAATATTCATTTTTGATTTGATTAATTCCACAAGGTCTATGTATTCCACAAAAATTAACATGCTTATAGGAAATAGCATTTTTAGGAGTTTGAGCATGCTTATTGCAATAATTAACAACAATTTCATTCTTCATGCAAGCCTCTTTAAAAGGTTCATGATACTTATCAAAATTCTTTTTAGGCAATTCAAAATGAGAAACGAAGGCTTTATAAAGATTTGCAGCAACTTGAGAGTCAAGACCATAAGTAGCACTCATATTTCGAAATTTATCGGTATCCATAAAAGTTTCAATGCATTCATAATCATAGTTTATACCTGACTCTTTACCTTTGTCGTTCTCCCAATCTTCAGCGTTCTCCTTAATCTGATCAAGAAGGTCCCTTTTAAACTCTTCTTTGTTGCGCGTGAATGATCCAGAGCAAGTAGTATCCAACAAGGTCTTATCTTGAAAAGAAAGTCTTGCATAGAAATTATCAATGATGATATTACCTGGAAGCTCATGATTGGGGCATTTGAGCATTAAAGACTTCAATCTCTCCCATGCTTGGGCAATACTCTCTCCATCATGAGGCCAGAAATTATATATTCGGTTTCGGTCTTTGTGAATTTCACTTGGAGGATAGAATTTAGAATAAAATAGAGGCACAATATCCTTCCAATCAAGAGAATGCTCATCCTTCAGCGAGTTTATGCCAATGCGCCGCTTTACCGGACAACGACATAGAGAATAATTTCTTCTTCACTTCATCCATAGAGATACCTGCACACTTGAATAACCCGCATAATTCATGCAAAAACGAGTAAATGATCTCCAGGATGCACAGTTCCATCCCCTTCATAGCGGTTATCCATAACACGTTCAATAATTTTCATAGGTATTTTATATGGAGTACTTTCGGTAGGTGCATTTAAAATATCACAAGCATCATTAGAGTTATCGCATATGGGAGATAAAGTATTATCGAGCAAATTTTCTCCCCTAAAGATGGGAAGCTAAAAAGATCACAAAAACTAGCTTCCCCAAGCTTAGACTTCTCCATAGCATTAGCAGTAATTGCATTCATACTAATAACATCGCTACTAGCATGCAAATAAGGTTCCATTGGTTTTTTAATGTTCACACCAAACAATTCTAAATCAGGAAAAAGATTAAAAAGCTCACCAAATTTTTTGTTGTTTTCCATTATGCCTAACTAGTGAAAATAAAAACAAGAAACAAAAAGATGCAATTGCAGGATCTAAAGGAAATAGCTTCGAGCACTCACACACTGGCGCCAGAAAATAGCTTACCTGGGACCGGAGTATGAGAGCCTTTTACCTTTCCTCCCCGACAACGGCGCCAGAAAATAGCTTGATGTCTACGGGAGTTTCTATTCTTGTAGACAGTGTTGGGCCTCCAAGAGCAGAGGTTTGTAGAACAGCAGCAACTTTCCCTTAAGTGGATTACCCAAGGTTTATCGATCTCAGGGAGGAAGAGGTCAAAGATATCCCTCTCAAGCAACCCTGCAATCACGATACAAGAAGTCTCTTGTGTCCCCAACACACCTAATACACTTGTCAGATGTATAGGTGCACTAGTTCGGCGAAGAGATAGTGAGATGCAAGTAATATGGATGAGTATGAGTGGTAATAGCAATCTGAATAAAATATGGCAGCGAGCAAACATGTAACAAAACGAGTAAACAAACAGAGATTCGATGCTTGGAAGCAAGGCCCGGGGATCCCGCTTTCACTAGTGGACACTCTCAACATTGATCACATAACGGAATAGATAAATGCATACTCTACACTCTTGTTGGATGATGAACACATTGCGTAGGATTACACGAACCCTCAATGCCGGAGTTAACAAGCTCCACAATTCAATGTTCATATTTAATTAACCTTAGAGTGCAAGATAGATCAACATAATTACACCAAGAACTAACATAGCGCACACACTATCCACATTACACTATGAAGGAGGAATAGATCACATCAATACTATCATAATGATAATTAACTCCACAATCTACAAGAGATCATAATCATAGCCTACGCCAAGAACCACACGGTGCACACACTAGTCACCTTTACACCGTGCGGGAGGAATAAAACTACTTTAATAACATCACTAGAGTAGCACATAGAATAGTAGTGATACAAAACTCATATGAATCTCAATCATGTAAAGCAGCTCATGAGATTATTGTATTGAGGTACATGGGAGAGAGATGAACCACATAGCTACAGCGGAGCCCTCAGCCTCGGAGGTGGATTACTCCCTCCTCATCATGGAGGCAGCGATGGCGGTGAAGATGGCGGTGGAGACGGCGGTGGAGATGGCTCCGGGGGCAATTCCCCGTCCCGGCAGGGTGCCGGAACAGAGACTTCTGTCCCCCGAATTGGAGTTTCGCGATGTGGCGGCGCCCCTGGAGTCTTTCTGGAGTTTCGTCCAGAGATATCGCGTTTTTAGGTCGAAAGGGGTTATATAGGCGAAGAGGCGGCGCAGGAGGGCTGGCAGGGTGGCCCCACCATAGGCCGGCGCGGCCAGAGGCCAGCCCGCGCGGCCCTATGGTGTGGGGCCCCCGGCCCCTCTCCGACTCTTCTTCGGTGTTCGGGAGCCTTCGGGAAAAATAGGAGGTTTGGCGTTGATTTCGTCCAATTCCGAGAATATTGCCCGAACAGCCTTTCCGGAACCAAAAACAGCGAGAAAACAGCAAGCGGCCTTTCGGCATCTCGTCAATAGGTTAGTTCCGGAAAACGCATAAAAATGATATAAAGTGTGAACAAAACAGGTTGGTATTGTCATAAAACAAGCATGGAACATCAGAAATTATAGATACGTTGGAGACGTATCAAGCATCCCAGCAAGGGGCGGCCGTTTACATAATTTTCTCGTTTTCATTTTCATTTCATTTTCATTTCGCTCCATTTTGTTGTTATACTTATTTTCATTTTTCTCTTTTTTGGGTAATACATCCATACTTTTTATTATTTCTTATATTCTACTTCTTTCCTTGTTTCTATTTCTCTTTTTTAATTTCCGATTTCAGATAATACTTCCCTAGATCTAAGGTTTATAATTTTTTGAGGAAAATTCAGAACATAGGATGTATTGCATTGCACAACTTGTTAGGACTTTTTTAAGGATATGGTCACATTTTCTTGTCTTATGCAGACTCATATATTGTGAGTGGTAGTTTCTTCCAAATCTAGTGTACTATTCCCTCCATGTGCATTTTTTTAAATTTCCGTTCCAAAATCTATATCCCTAGTGTTTGGCAACGGAGTGAGTATATGGATAGTTTTTTTCTAACCTGCAAAAAAAAATTGTCCGGACCGGTAAACAATTTGTTTAAACCCTATGAACTCTTTTTTTCACACTCGTGAATAGTTTTTCTAAAACATAGGCATGTTTTCTAGGAGTTAACATTTTTAGATGCAAGAACAATCTTGAAAATACAAGAAAATTTTGTTGCTTCAATCATTTTAACCTGTATACATTTTTTTCCTTCAAAACATGAATATACTTTGAATATACATGGATGTTTTTTATTGGCAGAACCGTCTTTTTGTTACGTGTTTAAGCACGTACCTTTGTCGTATTTTCTGTCTTTTTCACCATTTGTACTCCCTTTGTTCACAATTACCCTTTTGGGTTTCATCAAAGTTAAACTTTACAAAGTTTGATCAAATATATAGAAGAATTTATCAACATGTAATATAAAATTAGTATTTTAGAATCATCGTAAAATATATTTCATATTATATGAATTTGATATTATGGATGTTGATTTTTTTTGCTACTTACTAGGTCAAACTCTACAAAGGTGGACATTGACGAAACCTAGAATGCAGGGTAAATAAAAACAAAGTGGATAACGTAGTCATGTAAAACTAGTTATTAAATATAGTTTTGGAGATTACAAAAAAAAAGCAAATATCATAATTTATGATGGGCTAGAACAAAGCTGGACCAAAGAAAAAAGGCCGGTGCGAGCATTTGACATGAACGACTCGTAAGCAATAGATACGAAAACCCTATGACCCGTCCGAAGCGGTGCAACCGTGCAAGGGTGTCGCGTCGCGCACCACCGTGACCTACGGTTTTAGTTCATGCTTGTTTTCCGGGTCGGCACATTTCACTTTTCCTTTCCGTTTTATTGTTTTCGTTTGTTCTTTCTTTTGTTCATTTTTTCTATTTTCCTTTTTTCCTTAATTTTTTCAAAATTTCATTATTTATATTTTTTAGATTTTGACATATAATTCATATTTAAAAAAATTGATACATGGTTCAGAAAATGTTCAAGATGTTTAAAATGGTTCACGGGTTCAAAAATAAAATCCACGCAGTTAATTTTTTTAAAAAATAACTACAAAGGGCAAAACCATGTGCATGATGTTTGAAAAAAATTGTTCAAGGAAATTAAAAAATGTTAATGGGATTTAAAAAAATGTTCGTGAAATTAAAAAATCAGTAATTTGAAAATAAATCCACAACATTTCAAAGAAAATTGATCAAAAGTTGTTCAGTTTGTTTTACACCAACGACCTAGCTTTTTTAAGAAATATAGACCTTATATATTTTAGAATTTATTGAAAATGTAAAGAAGAAATAGGAAAGAAAAAAAGCAAGAGAAAAATAAACATATAAATAAATAAATAAGAAACCATGAAAGAAAAACAGATAAAATAAATAAAAAGTCGTCTCTGCTGGTCCAGCCCAGTACCCGAATGTTGTAGGCGGCGTGGGTGTATAGGAGCTCCGGATTGATAGGGTTCCCTTTATAACACTCAACAACACCGCTCACCTCACATTTTGAGCAATATAGAAAACCCAAACATTATCCCGCAAAAAAAAAAAACCCAAACATTATCTCCATATACAACCTTGCGGTCAGGTTACACTTATCATATGGAAAATGCTTTGTTTCCTCCGGAGGCAGCGCCGCTCGCAGCCTCCGGGTCACGCGTCGTGCGATCTAGTCAATTGTTGGCTTTCCGTGCGCCACGCGTCCATGATGGGGCCCACCCGCATCCCCACCTGGACCTTTTCTTTCTACACGTCGTTCCCAACCACTCGTTCTCCCCAGTTACTTTCCCCAATTTCTCCCCATCCTCTCCACCGAACAGCAAGAGGATCGCCATGGCCATCCTCCCGCCGCCTCCATGGCCAACCTCCCGCGCGCCCGCCGTGGCCAACCTTTCGCGTATGAATACATCGATGGAGCACCGCGTCGCCGCGACGACAAGGGAAGGAACGTTGTCGGCCGCAGGCCTCGCACAACCACGGCGGGTCCACCCTCTGTTGTTGCTTCAAGGCTGCTGCTCTCTGATAACCCACAAGTATAGGGGGTCGCAACACTCTTCGAGGAAAGTAAAACCCAAATTTATTGATTCGACACAAGGGGAGGTAAAGAATACTTATAAGCCTTAACAACTGAGTTGTCAATTCAGCTGCACCTGGAAAAGCACTAGTAACAGGGGTGATGTGAAAGCAGCGGTAATATGAGAGCGAGTAGTAACGAGTAACACGGCAGCGAGTAATAGTAACACGGAGGCAATGGCACCGAGAAAATAGTTGATACTACTTCCAATGACATGTAGAACGAGTATATGATGATGAGAGATGGACCGGGGTTCCCAGCTATCTACACTAGTGGTAACTCTCCAATAACAAGTGTTGGGTGAACAAATTACGGTTGGGCAATTGATAGGATTGAAATAGCATTAAGACAGAACATCAAGATTATTAATCATGTAGGCATGTTTTCCATATATAGTCATACGTGCTCGCAATGAGAAACTTGCATAACATCTTTTGTCCTACCAGTCGGTGGCAGCCGGGACTCAAGGGAATCTACTAGTAATTAAGGTACTCCTTTTAATAGAGCATCGGAGCAAAGCATTACCACTTGGTGAAAACATGTGATCCTCATATCTAAGCCTTCCCCTCCGGTTATCACAGTTGTTGTCACTCTGGGTACTCGGGTTCCGGACATAGACATGTGCAAACAACTTGTAGATACAATCTAAGCAATAAGTATAGAGCTTAAATCTAAGATCATGCCACTCGGGCCCTAGTGACAAGCATTAAACACAACAAGATTGCAGCAACAATAACTTCATAAACTTTATAGTAACAATCCATCGGATCCCAACAAACACAACACCGATTACATAAGATGGATCTCAATCATGTAAGGCAGCTCATGAGATCATTGTATTGAAGTACATGGGAGAGAGAGTACCAACTAGGTACAGCTAGAACCCGTAGTCCATGGGGGAACTACTCACGGAGCATGATGGAGGCGGTGGCGTCGATGGAGATGGCTTCCGGGGGCACTTCCCCGTCCCGGCGGCGTGCCGGAACAGAGATTCTGTCCCCCGAATTGGAGTTTCGCGATGGCGGCGGCGCCCCTGGAGTCTTTCTGGAGTTTCGTCAATTGGTATCGCGTTTTTAGGTCGCAAGGGCTTATATAGGCGAAGAGGCGGCGCAGGAGGGGCACCAGGGCGCCCTCCCCACCTGGTGGCGCGGCCAGGTCTGGGCCCGCGGCCAGGTCTGGGCCCGCGCCCAGGTCTGGGCCCGCGCCCAGGTGTGGTGTGGTGGCCCCCTGGCCCCCTCCGACTCTCCTTCGGTGTTCTGGAACCTTCCGGGAAAATAAGATATTTGGTCTTCGTTTCGTCGAATTCCGAGAATATTGCCCGAACAGTCTTTCTGGAACCAAAAACAACAGAAAACAGGAACTGGCACTGTGGCATCTTGTTAATAGGTTAGTGCCGGAAAACGCATAAAAACATTATAAAGTGTGAGCAAAACATGTAGGTATTGTCATAAAACTAGCATGGAACATCAGAAATTATAGATACGTTGGAGACGTATCAGTCTCCTGTCCGCTCTGCACTCAAGCTCCTTTGAAAAGCCGTTGCTGCAAAGGGCGGGATCCAGGGCTGCAATCCCCCACCGATGGTGCTTCAAAAGCCTGCTGCCCGAGCTGCAAGCCCCGTCGCCCGAGCAGCCCGACACCGAAGTCGCAAAGGCCTCGAGCCAGAGCTTCAATCCCCTAACTCCGGTGCTACAAATGCCTACATACCGAGCTCCAAGCCCCGGCTGCCAGAGTTGCAATCTACAATCAACGATGTTGTAATTGCGTTTCGCTGGAGCTACCATGGGCACGCGCCGGAGCTGCAATCCAACGCTGCCGGTGCTGCAAGTGCCTTCTGCCGGAGCTTGCTCGGCGGACGCCGGAGCTGCTATCCATCACCGCCATTGCTGCAAGTGCCTTCCACATGAGCTGCCATCGGCGGGCGACAGAGCTGCAAGCACTACTGCTAGATGTCTTTAATGGCGTCCGCGGCGGCCACTGGTGCTGCGAGTGGCGCCATCGTGGTCGACGGTGTTGCTTGTCCGATACCGGGATTCTGCAAGGGGATCCGGCGGCGCGGTGCTCTCCGGCGATCAGGTCTTCTCCGGCGGCGCGGTGCTTTCCGGCAACGGCGTCGCCGTATTTCTCCGGCGATAGGAGCGGGATGTGGTAGAGTTCCAAGCAAGGGCCGTCGTGGGTGTTCTCTGGGCGGGGTGGTTGAAGATGACACGGTTGGAGATAAGGATGGGTTTTTTTTCCCTATAGATTATAGGACACGTGTCAAGCACGGGAGTCGGAGGCTCGGAGGTTCGGAACCTCCGAAGGATTCTCAGCAGCGTCCTTATCATATGGAGTTCTTCAACGCATTCGTAAGGAACAACGAAGGGAAGTCAAGCAGAGTCGGAGAGACATCCTAAACATTGCGTGACATGGAAAAAAAAGGTATCGCCGATTTGAAAAATAATCCCATTTCAGCTCTCCATTTCTTAGCTCGACCGAGAGACCTCATTTCACACTGCATAATAGCGGTGTCTCGTTTCAACATGATGCCTTGAAACGGATCGGATCGTATCCCTTCCAGGCTCCCAGCACCACGGGTAATAACTGGTTAGTAAGCAAGTAGTCAGAACGGTTTTAATCTCAGGGAAATTTGATCCTTGCTCAAAAATATGATCGATATTACACGAATACAAAACTAGAGGGCATATGTAGGCCATAATTATTTGTATGCGTAGCTCCTGCGCGGCAGTCGGCTCACGGCTCGGTCCATGTGAGCAGGAAGGCGGACTCGAAGACCTCGCGGTCATACAGAACAGGGGCGCCGCCGCCGTCGTCGCGCGTGGCGCGCGTGAGCTCCTCGAGGGCGCTGCCGATCCCGTAGATGCAGCTGGAGCATGCGCTGACGCACTTCTCGCCGTACCCCGCCTCCGCCTTCATCAGCGACTCCTGGATCCCATGCATCGTCCGGGCCAACGGCGAGCGGTCCAGGCACACGTACACCTCGCCCGCCGGGAACCGCTGGGCGGCGCCGAACGGCGTGGGGTGTGCGTACAGCCCAGCGACCGCCTCCCTCGCCTCCTCGCGGACGCTGCCCTTGAGGGCCAGGAGGGAGACGGAGCGGAGCGTGCTGACGACGGCGGCGTAGGGCGCCCAGCTGTGCGCGACGGCCATGTCCACGGACACCTTGGGGCTGTAGCCGCGGCTGGACGCGGGCGTGGAGCGCGAGGCGGCGGCCGCCGTGCGGATGACACGAGGGACGTGTGGAGCCACGGCGCCGTTGCTGGCGCTTGGAGAAGACGCCCTTGCGCGAGTGATGCGGATGTGCGCGCGGTCGGCGCCGTCGCTGAAGGCGTCCTCTGACTCTGAGAAATGGCTCATGGTGGAGAACACGCAGAGGGCGTCGTGGGGAACGAGGTGCCAGCCGGTGTGCTAATATAACGCCGGGAACAGCCCAATGGTTGACGTGGTTACAAGTCAACGGTAGCAGCGAATACATCCACGGGTAGTAGCACAGTTTTTTTTTTTTTTTTTTTAATGACAGCAGGTGAGCTGCTATTTCATTACGATAGGGGAAAAGGTTACAGGGAGGAGGTCACGAAACATGACCCTCGGGGAGCGTCCTATTACACAAATTAACCTGGGTCAAAGGGTGTTCCGCCATACTGGGTAACTAGAGGAATGGGAGCTCCAGCTAGTCTCCACACATCCACCTCATCCTTAATGCGGACAAGTAGCCCCGTAAAGGTAAGCTCTTTCTTCTCGAAGATGCGCCTGTTTCGCTCTTTCCAAATCTCCCAGCATATTAGGTTAGACGCCGGAAAAATGATTTTCCGCTGGGATTTGGTTTGCGTACCCACCAAGCTCCTGTACCACTCCAAAACAGACAACCCCTTATCCAACCAGTTGGTGGGTTTTAGGGCGTCAAGCCCCAATGCCGCCGCCATGTGCTCCCAAACCTTGAGAGAGAAAGGACATTCAGTGAAGATATGAGATGCGGTTTCTAGGTTTCTTCGGCACAATGGGCAGAAATAGTCGTTTTCCCATCCTCTTTGTAACAGTTTGTCAGCCGTAAGTATCCGCTCAAGCATCAGCGTCCAAATGAAGAATTTGCATCTCGCCGGCGCCCACCCTTTCCAGATTATCTTCTTGAAGTCAGTCCCAACAGCTCCCAGGAATTGCAGCCTGTAAGCTGATCTAGCAGAGTAATAAGGCTTGGCTCCAAACCTCCAAGTGATATCGTCCGGCTCATCATTGAGGTGGACCGAGTCAATCAGGTTAGCCAGCCTGAACAGTTGAGGCAAGTGCTGAACATCCAGGTGGTGGCGTAGGTCAAGCAACCACCTCTCGTTTTTCAAAGCCTCCTTAACCGTCCTGTTCTTCCTGATGGAAATTTTGAAGATCTCAAGAGCAATCTCGGCTGGTATTTGACCCCTCAACCAGCGATCCGACCAGAACACAGCCTTGGACCCATCCCCCAACGTGATTTGTGTAGCTGCCGCGAACATTGCATTGTCTCTCTTGGAAGAAGGCATTTTCATGTGTGTCCACGGTTTGTTTGGGTTTTTCCATTTCTGCCACAACCACCGCAGGCGTAATGCTGCGCCGAATGCTTTGATACAGTGCACACCAAGCCCCCCCAAGGCCTTTGGCCTGCACACCTGTTTCCAGCTTACGGTACACTTGCCGCCACTGCAAGTTGTGTCACCCGCCCAAAGCCAGGCCCTGCGTCTGCGATCAAACTCCTTACGAACCCAAGCTGGCATATCATTGATAGTCATAAGATAGACTGGCAGAGAGGAGAGAACCGAGTTTAGCATTTCCAATCTTCCTGCTTTGCTCATCATTTTTGCCTTCCAAGTAGCCAGATACTTATCCACTTTATCCAGGAGCGCTTGCCAGTCTGCCTTGGTAAGCTTCTTAATTGAGAGGGGCATCCCCAAGTATACACAAGGAAAGGAGTGGACCGGAATGCCAATATTCTGTGCTAGCCCAATGGTGTCGACGCCGTCACAGCTAATTGGCGTGATGGAGCTCTTAGCCAAATTTGTTAGTAACCCAGTGGCACTACCGAACCCGGTAAGAATATCCTGCAGCCCTTGGATGTCTTGAAGTGTGGGGTTGATGAAGAGCGCGACGTCGTCCGCATAAAGTGAAGCGCTGAATGTACATTTCGAGCCTCTGAGCTTGGAAAGTATCCCGGCTCCAGAAGCGAGGTCGAGCAGCCGATGAAGGGGCTCCATGGCAAGGTCGAACAAAAAAGGGGAAAGAGAGTCCCCCTGCCGAAGGCCTCTGCGGTGCTCGATGGGGCGTCCAGGAGCTCCGTTGATGAGAACCTTGGACGATGTTGTTCTGAGAAGCAAAGCAATCCAATTCCTCCACCGAACAGGGAAACCTCTTGCCTGAAGCATATCCAAAATGTAAGTCCACGACACCGTGTCAAACGCCTTAGCAATATCAAGCTTAATAAGCAATGCTGGCGTCTTGGTCTGGTGGTAGTGTTTGGCAAGGTTCTGGACGTAAAGGAAATTGTCCTGGATATTTCTGCCGCTGATGAAGGCACTCTGGCACGGGGAGACCAGTTCGTCCATATATGGCTGCAGCCTTGCGGAGAGGATTTTGGAGATTAACTTGGCAAACGCATGTATCAGACTAATAGGCCTGTAGTGTGACATAGTGTTGGGCGTTTCGTTTTTAGGCAGCAGGACATAGAAGGCGGTGTTCAGACTATTGAAGGAGGGATCATTGAGGTCGTAGTACTTGTTAAGTGCACGAAGCAGATCATCCTTCACCACGCCCCAAGAGGTTTTAAAGAACCCCGCCGAGAACCCATCAGGCCCAGGCGCCTTGTCAGAAGGCATGTCAAAGACCGCGGTCTTCAACTCTTCAAGGGTGAACGGGACGTCTAACGCGGATAAGTCAGGTACTGGAAGCCCCAGCTCAGCCCAATCAAACCTTTGGGTGCAAGGTAACTCCGTGCCGACAATGTTGCTCATGTGCTCATAGACGACATCTTCTATTTCAACAGGAGTTGTTGCAATTCTGGTATCCGTGACAAGGGATTGAATCCTGTTTTTTTGCTTCCTGTGGGCTGCCCTTGAGTGGAAGTACTTAGTGTTGGCGTCACCAAGCTTGAGCCACTTGATTCTTGCCCTCTGTTTAGCTTTGATGCGATTGATGACAGCCAACCCAACCTCCCGGGCCTTTAGACAAGAGCGCAGCTCCCTCTCCCCCACCGAAAGTAGCCTATGCTCTTGCGCAGTGTCTAGTCTGAGGATGATTTCCTGTCCCACAAGCATCTATTTTCTAATGTCCCCAATGTAATTCTTAGCCCAACTGGTCAAGCACTTTGCAAGCCGTTTGAGCTTGAAGTCTAGCACGGCGAAATTGTTAGTGAGAGGGCAAGGCTCACTCCAGGATTGTTGCACGACCTCTCTATATCCTTGTAAGAGCGGCCAAAAGCTCTCGAAACGGAATCTCGGAGGTGTTTTGACAATGTAGTCTTGTACTAGCAAGAGGGGGCAATGATCAGACATGGAAGACGCCTGTGGCAACAGTTTCGCCGCTGGATGCATGTCGTCCCATTTGGAGTTGCAGAAGGCTCTGTCCAGGCGCACCAAAGTCAGGTCGTCTTGTTCATTACTCCATGTGAAGCGCCTCCCGACCAACTTGATCTCTCGAAGGAAGCTTGCGTCTACCGCGGATTTGAATTTCCGCATCCAACTTCTATTCACCCTTGGTTTGTTCTTGTCCGAGTCATGCAGAATGAGATTGAAATCCCCGATTACCATCCAAGCGCCGGAGATCTACGCGTCGATGGCCACCAGTTCATTGAGGAACGCCATTTTCCTAGCATCATCCGAAGGGCCGTAGACTGTTGTGAGGCTCCAAACTTGACCAGAGTGGCGATCCGCCAAAGTGACTGTGATAGAGAATTCGCGTATATCGACATTTGTTGCGTGGAACCTATCCTGGCACCAAAAGAGAAGCACCCCCCCCCTCGTTCCCGATGCCGGAAGCTCGGCAAAACCCTTGAGCGTTTGCCCAACTATATCTGAAATATCATTACTTGTAAGTGCCCCCAATTTAGATTCTTGCACGCACAGGATGGAGCATCTTGAGGTGAACATCAAGTTTTTCACTACAGATCGTCTCGCTCGATCATTCAGACCCCTAACGTTCCAGTTAAGCAATTTAAGTTGTGATAACATAAGGACTATGACGACAAATGCAGCTTACAATCCGGCGCAACCGGTGAGGAGAGACGTAGCTGACCGATAAAACAACACACACTTGCTGTTGGAGATCACGCCGTCTACA
This sequence comes from Lolium rigidum, assembly GCF_022539505.1. Taxonomy (NCBI): domain Eukaryota; kingdom Viridiplantae; phylum Streptophyta; class Magnoliopsida; order Poales; family Poaceae; genus Lolium; species Lolium rigidum. Next base: position 335,239,144 of record NC_061514.1, read on the forward strand.
GGTATGGGCGAGTCCCCAGAGCAGCAAAGCTACACACACGCACCGCACAGTCGCACCAGGCCGTCCAGCCCAGCTACAGGTAAAGGACGAGACAGCCGCAGGCGAAGCATCTAAATGATAAGTTGTACGATCCATTGACACTTGATCGACACACGAGGACAGGGCCTACACAGCCGTAGGCGTCTCCCTCAGCAGCTCAAGCATGTCATGCTCAGGAAGCACAAAGTCAGGGCGGATTGCAGCCTCCGCCAGAACTGCAAGGCCCTGAATGTTGCCTTGGGACAGGGGGTGTCTGAACAAGCTCATGTACTGATCTTGAACCTTTTCGTTGAACTCTTCTTCTCGTTGAATCAGCCCCAGCTGCTTGCAGACGCTGGCTTGTGCTCGCCACGAGGCAAGCAAGGTGGAAGACTTGGTCGCCGGTCGCTCACTTCTGCGGACTGCTGTATCCATACAGAGGAGGCTCCTAGGTGTTGCTCTCTTCTTTTTTGGCCTGCTGTTGGTTGGGAAACCAAGCAGGGAGGGGGACAGGAGGCCAAGGAACTTTCTCATGAGCGAGGTCTTGGGATCGACCTGAAGCTTTGCCACTCCTTCAGTGAGCTCCTCCATCAAACCCGGACCACACAGCTTGGCATCGCGGAGGGCACGAAGTGCATTGGATTTGAGAGTAACCTCCTGCAGCGCAGCGTCATCAAGGTCCTCCGAATAAGAGGAGGAGGTCCTGGAGGTTGCCACCACCGGCGGTGTGGCAAAAATATCTTGCAGCTGCCATCCAGGTGACCTAGGCTGAACTTCCTGCACAATCTTCTCGGGCGGAGTCGCGACCCAAGCTGAACAGGCAGGCTTGATACGTCTCCGACGTATCGATAATTTCTTATGTTCCATGCCACATTATTGATGATATCTACATGTTTTATGCATACTTTATGTCATATTTATGCTTTTTCCGGAACTAACCTATTGACGAGATGCCGAAGTGCCGGTTCTCGTTTTCTCGCTGTTTTTGGTTTCGAAATCCTAGTAAGGAAATATTCTCGGAATTGGACGAAATCAACGCCCAGGGTCCTATTTTGCCACGAAGCTTCCAGAAGACCGAGGGATAGACGAAGTGGGGCCACGAGGCGGCCACACACTAGGGCGGCGCGGCCTGGGCCTGGGCCACGCCGGCCTGTTGTGTGGGGCCCTCGTGTGGCCCCCTGACCTGCCCTTCCGCCTACTTAAGGTCTCCGTCGCGAAAACCCTGACACCTCTGGACGAAACCAGAGAAAACCTTCCAGAGCCGCCGCCATCGCGAAGCCAAGATCTGGGGGACAGGAGTCTCTGTTCCGGCACGCCGCCGGGACGGGGAAGTGCCCCCGGAAGGCTCCTCCATCGACACCACCGCCATCTTCATCAACGCTGCTGTCTCCCATGAGGAGGGAGTAGTTCTCCATCGAGGCTCGGGGCTGTACCGGTAGCTATGTGGTTAATCTCTCTCCTATGTGCTTCAATACAATAATCTCATGAGCTGCCCTACATGATTGAGATTCATATGATGATGCTTGTAATCTAGATGTCATTATGCTAGTCAAGTGGGTTTTACTTATGTGATCTCCGGAGACTCCTTGTCCCACGTGTGTAAAGGTGACGAGTGTGTGCACCGTGTGGGTCTCTTAGGCTATATTTCACAGAATACTTATTCATCTGTTATGAATGGCATAGTGAAGTGCTTATTTATATCTCTTTATGATTGCAATGTGTTTTGTATCACAATTTATCCGTGTGCTACTCTAGTGATGTTATTAAAGTAGTTTATTCCTCCTGCACGGTGCAATGGTGACAGTGTGTGCATCGTGTAGTACTTGGCGTAGGCTATGATTGTGATCTCTTGTAGATTATGAAGTTAACTATTGCTATGATGGTATTGATGTGATCTATGCCTCCTTTCGTAGTGTGAAGGTGACAGTGTGCATGCTATGTTAGTACTTGGTTTGGTTATGTTGATCTGTTATGCACTCTAAGGTTATTTAAATATGAACATTGAATATTGTGGAGCTTGTTAACTCCGGCATTGAGGGTTCGTGTAATCCTACACAGTTAGTGGTGTTCATCATCCAACAAGAGGGTGTAGAGTCTAGCATCTATCTATTTATTCTGTTATGTGATCAATGTTGAGAGTGTCCACTAGTGAAAGTATGATCCCTAGGCCTTGTTCCTAAATATCGCTATCGCTGCTTGTTTCTTGTTTTACTGCATCTTTACTTCCTGCAATATTACTACCATCAAGCGCACGCCGGCAAGCACTTTTGCAGTGCCGTTGCCACTCGCTCGCATTTATTCATACCACCTGTATTTCACTATCTCTTCGCCGAACTAGTGCACCTATTAGGTGTGTTGGGGACACAAGAGACTTCTTGCTTTGTGGTTGCGGGGTTGCATGAGAGGGATATCTTTGACCTCTTCCTCCCCGAGTTCGATAAACCTTGGGTGATCCACTTAAGGGAAGCTTGCTCGCTGTTCTACAAACCTACTGCTCTTGGAGGCCCAACACTGTCTACAAGAATAGAAGCACCCGTAGACATCAAGCTATTTTCACGGCGCCGTTGCCGGGGAGGAAAGGTAAAAGGCTCTCATACTCCGGTCCCAGGTAAAGTACTTTACTGTTGCCGTTGTGTGTGTGCTCGAAGCTATTTCCTTTAGATCCTGCAATTGCATCTTTTTGTTTCTTGTTTACACTAGTTTGGCATAATGGACAACAATGAGCTTCTTATTCTATTTCCTGATTTAAGACATGGATGGTTTGATGCGAAAATTAAAAAACCTATGGAACATATTAGTATGAACGCTTTGAACACCATTGTTGCTAATGATATGGAAAGTTCTAAGCTTGGGGAAGCTGGTTTTGATGAGCATGATCTTTTTAGTCCCCCAAGCATTGAGGATAAAATTTACTTTGATGATACTTTGCCTCCTATTTATGATGATTATAATGATAGTAGTCTTTTAGTACCGCTCGTTATGGAGGATAAATTTGATTATGATTACAATATGCCTCCTATATTTGATGATGAGAATAATAATGATAGCTACTTTGTTGAATTTGCTCCCACTACAACTAGTAAAATTGATTATGCTTATGTGGAGAGTAATAATTTTATGCATGAGACTCATGATAAGAATGTTTCATTTGATAGTTATATTGTTGAGTTTGCTCATGATGCTACTGGATATTATTATGAGAGAGGAAAATATGATTGTAGAAATTTTCATGTTACTAAAACACCTCTCTTTTTGCTGAAAATCTTGAAGCTGCACTTGTTTTATCTTTCTATGCTTGTTGCATTATGCTTCATGAACTTGTTTATTTACAAGACTCCTATGCATAGGAAGCGTGTTAGACTTAAATGTGTTTTGAATTTGCTTCTTGATGCTCTCTTTTTGCTTCAAATACTATTTCTTGCGAGTGCATCATAAAAACTGATGAGCCCATCTTAATGGCTATAAAGAAAGAACTTCTTGGGAGATAACCCATGAGTTTATTTTGCTACAGTACCTCTATTTTATATTTGTGTCTTGGAAGTTGTTACTACTGTAGCAACCTCTCCTTATCTTAGTTTTGTTGCATTGTTGTGCCAAGTAAAGTCTTTGATAGTAAGGTTCATACTAGATTTGGATTACTGCGCAGAAACAGATTTCTTCTTGTCACGAATCTGGGCCTAATTTTTCGTAGGTAACTCAGCAAATTATGCCAATTTACGTGAGTGATCCTCGGATATGTACGCAACTTTCATTCAATTTGAGCATTTTCATTTGAGCAAGTCTGGTGCCTCTTTAAAATTCGTCTTTACGGATTGTTCTGTTTTGACGATTCTGCCTTTTATTTCGCATTGCCTCTTTTGCTATGTTGGATGGATTTCTTTGTTTCATTAATGTCCAGGTAGCTTTGTGCAATGTCCGGAAGTGTTAAGAATGATTGTGTCACCTCTGAACATGTGAATTTTTAATTATGCACTAACCCTCTAATGAGTTTGTTTCGAGTTTGGTGTGGAGGAAGTTTTCAAGGGTCGAGAGAGGAGGATGATATACTATGATCAAGAAGAGTGAAAAGTCTAAGCTTGGGGATGCCCCGGTGGTTCACCCCTGCATATTTCAAGAAGACTCAAGCATCTAAGCTTGGGGATGCCCAAGGCATCCCCTTCTTCATCGACAACTTATCAGGTTTCTTCTCTTGAAACTATATTTTTATTCGGTCACATCTTATGTACTTTACTTGGAGCGTCTGTGTGCTTTTATTTTTATTTTGTTATTTTCATTCTCTGAATAAATACATGCTTGTGTGGGAGAGAGACACGCTCCGCTGGTTCATATGAACACATGTGTTCTTAGCTCATAATATTCATGGCGAAGGTTGAAACTGCTTCGTTAATTGTTATATGGTTGGAAACGGAAAATGCTACATGTAGTAATTGGTAAAATGTCTTGGATAATTTGATACTTGGCAATTGTTGTGCTCATGTTTAAGCTCTTGCATCATATACTTTGCACTTATTAGTGAAGAAATACTATAGAGCTTGCTAAAATTTGGTTTGCATAATTGGTCTCTCTAAAGTCTAGACAATTTCCAGTATTGAGTTTTGAACAACAAGGAAGACGGTGTAGAGTCTTATAATGTTTACAATATGTATTTTATGTGAGTTTTGCTGCACCGGTTCATCCTTGTGTTTGTTTCAAATAACCTTGCTAGCCTAAACCTTGTATCGAGAGGGAATACTTCTCATGCATCCAAAATCCTTGAGCCAACCACTATGCCATTTGTGTCCACCATACATACCTACTACATGGTATTTCTCCGCCATTCCAAAGTAAATTGCTTGAGTGCTACCTTTAAAATTTCCATCATTCGCCTTTGCAATATATAGCTCATGGGACAAATAGCTTAAAAACTATTGTGGTATTGAATATGTACTTATGCACTTTATCTCTTATTAAGTTGCTTGTTGTGCGATAACCATGCTTACGGGGACGCCATCAACTACTCTTTGTTGAATAGCATGTGAGTTGCTATGCATGTCCGTCTTGTCTGAAGTAAGGGAGATCTACCACTTTATTGGTTAGAGCATGCATATTGTTAGGGAAGAACATTGGGCCGCTAACTAAAGCCATGAATCATGGTGGAAGTTTCAGTTTTGGACACATATCCTCAATATCATATGAGAACACTAATTGTTGCTACATGCTTATGCATTAAAGAGGAGTCCATTATCTGTTGTCCATGTTGTCCCGGTATGGATGTCTAAGTTGAGAATAATCAAAAGCGAGAAATCCAAAATGCGAGCTTTCTCCTTAGACCTTTGTACAGGCGGCATGGAGGTACCCCTTTGCGACACTTGGTTAAAACATGTGTATTGCGATGATCCCGGTAGTCCGAGCTAATTAGGACAAGGTGCGGGCACTATTAGTATACTATGCATGAGGCTTGCAACTTGTAAGATATAATTTACATAACACATATGCTTTATTACTACCGTTGACAAAATTGTTTCTTGTTTTCAAAATAAAAGCTCTAGCACAAATATAGCAATCGATGCTTTCCTCTTTGAAGGACCATTCTTTTACTTTTATGTTGAGTCAGGTTCACCTATTTCTCTCCACCTCAAGAAGCAAACACTTGTGTGAACTGTGCATTGATTCCTACATACTTGCATATTGCACTTGTTATATTACTTTACATTGACAATATCCATGAGATATACATGTTATAAGTTGAAAGCAACCGCTGAAACTTAATCTTCCTTTGTGTTGCTTCAATACCTTTACTTTGATTTATTGCTTTATGAGTTAACTCTTATGCAAGACTTATTGATGCTTGTCTTGAAGTGCTATTCATGAAAAGTCTTTGCTTTATGATTCATTTGTTTACTCATGTCATTACCATTGTTTTGATCGCTGCATTCATTACATATGCTTACAATAGTATGATCAAGGTTATGATGGCATGTCACTCCAGAAATTATCTTTGTTATCGTTTACCGCTTCGGGACGAGCAGGAACTAAGCTTGGGGATGCTGATACGTCTCCGACGTATCGATAATTTCTTATGTTTCATGCCACATTATTGATGATATCTACATGTTTTATGCATAGTTTATGTCATATTTATGCTTTTTCCGGAACTAACCTATTGACGAGATGCCGAAGTGCCGGTTCTGTTTTTACGCTGTTTTTGGTTTCAGAAATCCTAGTAAGGAAATATTCTCGGAATTGGACGAAATCAATGCCCAGGGTCCTATTTTGCCACGAAGCTTCCAGAAGACCGAGGGATAGAAGAAGTGGGGCCACGAGGCGGCCACACACTAGGGCGGCGCGGCCTGGGCCTGGGCCGCGCCGGCCTGTTGTGTGGGGCCCTCGTGTGGCCCCCTGACCTGCCCTTCCGCCTACTTAAGGTCTCCGTCGCGAAAACCCTGACACCTCCGGGACGAAACCAGAGAAAACCTTCCCGAGCCGCCGCCATCGCGAAGCCAAGATCCGGGGGACAGGAGTCTCCGTTCCGGCACGCCGCCGGGACGGGGAAGTGCCCCCGGAAGGCTCCTCCATCGACACCACCGCCATCTTCATCAACGCTCGCTGTCTCCCATGAGGAGGGAGTAGTTCTCCATCGAGGCTCGGGGCTGTACCGGTAGCTATGTGGTTAATCTCTCTCCTATGTGCTTCAATACAATAATCTCATGAGCTGCCCTACATGATTGAGATTCATATGATGATGCTTGTAATCTAGATGTCATTATGCTAGTCAAGTGGGTTTTACTTATGTGATCTCCGGAGACTCCTTGTCCCACGTGTGTAAAGGTGACGAGTGTGTGCACCGTGTGGGTCTCTTAGGCTATATTTCACGGAATACTTATTCACCGTTATGAATGGCATAGTGAAGTGCTTATTTATATCTCTTTATGATTGCAATGTGTTTTGTATCACAATTTATCCGTGTGCTACTCTAGTGATGTTATTAAAGTAGTTTATTCCTCCCGCACGGTGCAATGGTGACGAGTGTGTGCATCGTGTAGTACTTGGCGTAGGCTATGATTGTGATCTCTTGTAGATTATGAAGTTAACTATTGCTATGATGGTATTGATGTGATCTATGCCTCCTTTCGTAGTGTGAAGGTGACGAGTGTGCATGCTATGTTAGTACTTGGTTTGGTTATGTTGATCCGTTATGCACTCTAAGGTTATTTAAATATGAACATTGAATATTGTGGAGCTTGTTAACTCCGGCATTGAGGGTTCGTGTAATCCTACATAGTTAGTGGTGTTCATCATCCAACAAGAGGGTGTAGAGTCTAGCATCTATCTATTTATTCTGTTATGTGATCAATGTTGAGAGTGTCCACTAGTGAAAGTATGATCCCTAGGCCTTGTTCCTAAATACTGCTATCGCTGCTTGTTTACTGTTTTACTGCATCTTTACTTCCTGCAATATTACTACCATCAACTACACGCAAGCAAGCACTTTTCTGGTGCCGTTGCCACTGCTCGCATTTATTCATACCACCTGTATTTCACTATCTCTTCGCCGAACTAGTGCACCTATTAGGTGTGTTGGGGACACAAGAGACTTCTTGCTTTGTGGTTGCAGGGTTGCATGAGAGGGATATCTTTGACCTCTTCCTCCCTGAGTTCGATAAACCTTGGGTGATCCACTTAAGGGAAACTTGCTGCTGTTCTACAAACCTCTGCTCTTGGAGGGCCAACACTGTCTACAAGAATAGAAGCACCCGTAGACATCAAGGCTCCTCTGTTTGATCTTGCTCCAACGTCCCAGGTCCGAACACGAATCCATCACAGGGCTGCTTGGCTCCCATCAACAGCCTATCTGTCCCATGCGACGATCCAGGCACCGGCTCATCAACCCAGCTCCTCTGCCACTCATTCATCGAGAGCTGAGAGGGCACACAGTCTCCAGAGTGCTCGGCGAAGAACTCCGCCCAATGGTCAGCTTCCAGCTGGGCCGGCACGCTGATACGTCTCCAACGTACCTATAATTTCTGATGTTCCATGCTTGTTTTATGACAATACTTACATGTTTTGCTTGCACTTTATAATGTTTTTATGCGTTTTCCGGAACTAACCTATTAACAAGATGCCACGAGTGCAGTTCTCGTTTCCTGCTGTTTTTGGTTCCAGAAAGGCTGTTCGGGCAATATTCTCGGAATTCGACGAAATGAAGACCAAACATCCTATTTTTCCCGGAAGCATCCAGAACACCGAAGGAGAGTCGGAGGAGAGCCAGGGGGCCACCACACAGGTGGGCCGCGCGGGCCACACCCTGGCCGCGCCGGCCTGGTGTGGGGCCACCCTGTCGCCCCTCCGCGCCGCCTCTTCACCTATTTAAGCCCTTTCGACCTAAAAACGCGAGTACCTCTTGACGAAACTCCGAGAAAGACTCCGGGGCGCCGCCACCATCGCGAAACTCCAATTCGGGGACGAAGTCTCTGTTCCGGCACCTGCCGGGACGGGGAAGTGCCCCCAGAAGCCATCTCCATCAACGCCATCGCCTCCATCATGCTTCGTGAGTAGTTCCCCCATGGACTACGGGTTCTAGCTGTAGCTAGTTGGTATTCTCTCCCCCATGTACTTCAATACAATGATCTCATGAGCTGCCTTACATGATTGAGATTCATCTGATGTAATCGGTGTTGTGTTTGTCGGGATCCGATGGATTGTTACGTTATGATTGTCTATCTACAAAGTTTATGAAGTTATTGTTGCTGCAATCTTGTTATGCTTAATGCTTGTCATTAGGGCCCGAGTGGCATGATCTTAGATTTGAGCTCTATACTTATTGCTTAGATAGTATCTACAAGTTGTATGCACATGTCTATGTCCGGAACCAAAGACCCCAAAGTGACAGAAATTGGGACAATTGGAGGGGAAGGCTTAGATATGAGGATCACATGTTTTCACGGAGTGTTAATGCTTTGCTCCGGTGCTCTATTAAAAGGAGTGCCTTAATTTCCGATAGATTCCCTAGAGGCCCGGCTGCCACCTGCTGGTAGGACAAAAGATGTTGTACAAGTTTCTCATTGCGAGCACGTATGACTATATATGGAAAACATGCCTACATGATTAATGATCTTGATATTCTGTCTTAATGCTATTTCAACCCTATCAATTGCCCGACTGTAATTTGTTCACCCAACACTTGTTATTGGAGAGTTGCCACTAGTGTAGATAGCTGGGAACCCCGGTCCATCTTTCATCATCATATACTCGTTCTACATGTCATTGGAAGTAGTATCAACTATTTTCCGGTGCCATTGCTCTCATATTACTATTACTGCTGCTGTGTTACTGTTACTACTGCTCTCATATCATTGCTACTTTCACATCACCCCTGTTACTAGTGCTTTTCCAGGTGCAGCTGAATTGACAACTCAGTTGTTAAGGCTTATAAGTATTCTTTACCTCCCCTTGTGTCGAATCAATAAATTTGGGTTTTACTTCCCTCGAAGACTGCCGCGATCCCCTATACTTGTGGGTTATCACACGCCGTGAAGCGGCGACCTCAGGTGCGGCGGCGACGGGAATTGGTGAATCGGCTCCTCCGATGCTGTGCCTTGGACAATGTTGGCGGACCAGGAATCTTCGAACCCCAACGTAGCAACGAACGCACTCCCTCCAGCCCGTAGCTCATCCCACGGAATCAGCGGAGATGGAGGAGCCGGGATAGAGGCGGAGAAGTGGGCGAGGTTGTCCGGGCTGGGAAAGCACGTCTCCGTGGCCATCACCGTGTTTGCGGCAATGCCACCGTCGGACGAGGGCAAGGGCCCTGGGCTTGGTAGACACGCCCAGGCCAACGGGCCAGGCGGTGGGGAAGGAGTGTTGCCCCAAGCAGATGAGCCGTCCGCCGTGCGCGACCTGCTCCTGCGCCTTCTGCTCCGATCCGCCGAGGCCTGGGCCACCTCCATATGCACTGCTGCCGTTTGGCCTGGCTGAGTCTGTGGGGCTGACCCAATAGGCGGCGCATCCAGGCCACGACGCTCAACAGGCCCAGCACTCCTTGAACGATGCCGAGAAGAATCTCCGCGTTGGCGCCGATCGGGCGATCGGCTGGGACGGCGGTCTTGACGCTCTTGATGCTGGGGGCGTCTCTCAGTGCTGTATCTTGAGCTGTTACCGTACTCCCTCCCGTCACCACCCCGGCGGTCACCACGGCGAGGAGCTCCGTGGCGGTCTTCATCTCTGTCGTCGTCCCGACGACGACTGTGGCTGGAAGGTCCCAGCCTGTCCCGGACTGGCCTCGTCCGAGGTCCTGGCTTGCCGTCCTCCACCCCAAAGGACCAATCTTTGCGGAAGACCTGCGGCCACACCCAACCGCGGCGGCGACGGCTCTCATCAAGCGGGGTGTAGTCGATCACCTTGTCGATGTGGACAAGGATCTTGTACAGCGGACCATCACGCCCCTCCTCCGCCGGCGTCCCCTCAGGCAGGTCATGACGCCGCTCGGCCGGCCGATCGAGGATGGAGTGCGGCTTGATCTTGGGGATCAGGTCAGGGTCCAAACACCAAACCCACACGAACACCGCCGCCGTGTTGTCCTTGAGAATCGAGCATCGCTCGATGCAGTCCAACTCACAGGCACCGCCGATCACCGCCTTGATAGTGGGCTCGTCCTCCCAGGCATTGAGCGGGATGCCCTCCAGCACCAGCCTGCAGTAGAACCTTCAGGTCCGCGGCTGGCCGCGCGCAGTAGGCGACCAGGTGGTGAGCGCCAAGGATCCTCGCCGGAGCAACACGATGCCAGCCTCGAGCGCCTCGTCCCGCTGCCAAGGCTGAGCGAACCTGACGAGGAAGTCGTCGGGGTAGGAGGCGGAGACGTGGATGTCCTCCCACGGGAAGCGGAGCCGCTCTTGAAGTGCCTTGGCGATGGAGCGGGTGCTGATGTTGAGCCTGGTGTCGGAGACGAGGATGGCGAGGTGGGTTCGACGCATCTCCGTGGCGGCCACCTCCATTGCCGGGGTGCTCAGCGAAGAGCTGTACACCTCCCCCGGCCTGTTGGAGGGGTGGCCAGGCTCCACCTCCGACGCCGAACGCCGCCTAGGTGAAGGCATCCGCTCGGCTGCAGCGTTTGCTTGCAGATGGTTGAGCGCGACCTGTGGAGGCCGCCGCGAAGTCGCGCCGACCGGCGGTGGCCGGCGCGAGGGGCAGTCACGAGCGCGATGGCCTGGCTTCTTGCACTCGAAACAGTGTAGTACGCCCTTGCACTGGCGGATGAAATGGCGAGAGGAGAGGCAACGGAAGCAAGCCCCTTTGAAGAGATCGGCTGAGGCATCTCTCCGCTGGTCAACACGCCGGAATCCCAAAGAGGAATGCTTGAATTTGCGCCACCAGAATTTGGGGCGAACCTCCTGCCAAGAACCGGCCGAATCTTGGGTGCCGCGCTGCTTTAACTCCTCCTTGAACTCCTTGGAGGCAATAATAATGGAGCGCAGCCGGCCACCAGCAGCGCGAGCTTGAGGAGGGGCTCTCTGGGCTTCTAGATCGGCAAGGGTGCAGGGCCTATCTCCCGGCCGCAGTGGTGGAGGAGGCGGAAGGCTGGCAGAGCACGCGGCGCTGCCCCGGCCCTGCGCTGCAGCCGCCTCGAGGAGGACAGACGGCCTTGAAGACGCGCCGGCCTGCCGCAGTGTCGCAGACGCCCTTGAAGACGCCTCCAGCTCCGGCAGGGCGCCGTATTTCCCGCGCCGATCTGCAGCCGCCTTGGCTGCCGACGCCACGATCTCCGGAGTGATAAGCCCGAACCGCAGATCCAGACCCGCTTGGGCCGTAGCTGGGACGGGCGGGGAGGACGACGGTAGGAGGGGGAGGTCCGCCGTGAGATTGGGGGTGGCCGCCCCGACCTGGAACGGCCGAGGCGCGGGGGGAGGGTGTGTCTCTTGCTCTCTCATTTCCCACCCATCTCCCGCATGGTTTGATTGTTGTTGATGGTTGGGGTAGTAGCACAGTTGCCATGGAATATCGGAAAATGATGCGTTAAAAGTTACGTCTCCGATTCATATTATTTGCGGCTGATATATATATCTAGATATATTTTAATTTTAAATATAATTAGAGCAAGTACAATAAAATTCAGTCAGGTGGTTATTAAAGATAAAATATTAAAAATTGGTTTAGTTGGAGGAGAGAGAAAGGATGTGGGCTTTTATGGAATAGCCAGCTCTAGTACGTGCTTCTAGGCATTATGTAAGACTAAAATGTGGGTCATATATTGTAAAAGTGATATACTTTTATAGCTTACTATTATACATACTAGCTATAAGTTAACTATAGATGATGTGGTAAACTGTTATAGCTGACTGCCAACTAAACTATTGTTCTTGCTCTTATATTAGCAACAAGTAATACTCTATCCATACAGGTAGTAGCACAGTTGTCATGGAATCTCGGAAAATGATGAGTATAGAGGGCGTAAGTGATATACTCTTTCTATATAGGTTTATTATGCTCGCACATAGTTTAAGAAAATATTTGGCCAGAACTTTTATCAACAGAATATAAATTATACGTTATAAAAAAATTATATCGTTGAAAACTTCTTTTGAAATTGAATCCAATAGTAGATATTCTGTGACGCACATTTCATATTTTATTGATTAAATTTATAATTAAACTATTTCCTTAAACTACGGACCAATCTAATACTAACCGGTACGGAGGGAGTACAAATATTGTTGTACTCCATCCATATCGGTTTATTGGGCTTACTGTGGCTAGCGTTACAAGCAAGGTTTCTTGCGATTGGGCGAGAAAGTCTTCCATTGTGTTGTGCAATGGGAAGTGAGCCTAGCTCAACTGGTTGGGGGAGTGGATGTACAAACCTAACACCTGAGTTCAAATCCTCACGGAGGCGAATTTAGGTTCCTATTTATACTTGAGGCCCAGACTAGTTCTGGTACTAATGCAATTTATCTTGAGGACTATGCTTTAATCTTAACAAAGATTAAAAATCTTAGTACTCATGCCAAATGGTTGTGTGCATCCCTGGTTGGTGCAGAGGCCGGGAAGTGAAATTCTCCCCATTTTTATCAGGCGGCGGAGGTTCCCAAAGCAGCTGGTAAGTCCAAGAAGAATGTTAGGTGTTGGAAATGTGCGGATAATACTCATGCGGTGAAGGACTGCAAGGTTGATCACTACTGTTACATTTGTGATAAGAAAGCACACCCCACAGCTCGCTGCCCTGTGCTTAAGTTACCGCGACCGTCTGTTTTTGTTTCTGGGTCTGGCCTTCTGGAGACATATTTTACTGCTTTTCCGGACTCTGTGGTTAATGATGATCTTGCCCCGACTCAGTCGCCTATTGCTCTTGTGGTGGTCAGTGGTGATTTGGTGCCTGCAGATGTGATTGCTAAGCAGGTGGCTCGTCGGTGTTCTGACCATCCCAATTGGAAGTGGGAGGCGGTTCCTCATAGTGATATGCAGTTCTTGGTTTCAGTTCCTTCTTTTGATGACCTAGACAGACTTGATGGTATTCAGGTGGGAGTGCCTTCTTTCAGTTCGACTATCTCCATATCCGCTTGGCAGTCAGCAGAGGTTCCTCACAAGGCTGAACTCGAGAAGGTGTGACTGCACGTGGATGGAGTGCCTCATACGCTGCGACACTTCCTGGGTTTGTGGGCTGTTGGTTCTCTTGTTGGCAAGACTATTGATGTTGATCTTGCTAGTCTCAGACGTAGGGCAGTGGTGCGTATTCAGGTTGCCGTGCTTCAGGCTGGAGTTCTTGGGGATCCTTCTGATGAGTCTCGCCCGATAGCTAAAGCTGATGCTGTGGTTAAGTTTAAGGCCTTTGAGTTTCGCTTCCGCAGGGAGCCTGCAGATTATATTCCAGAGCCGGATTTTGTTCCTTTGGTTTGGGCTAAGAAGGATGATTCCGACGAGGGAGGTGATGGTGCTCCAGATGGTGGGGATGACGCTATGGACACTTCGGAGCCGAGAATGGGGCCTCCAGCTTCTGGGACTTCAGAGGTTCAGCAGGGGGGATCTTGCTCTTCAGCGCCTGGGGTTACTCATGCTATGGCCCCTGTGTTTGCTGTCACGCCTTTTAATCCTAATCCGCAGACGCCACATGATGTTGAGGTGGTGAACAGGTTGAGGGCAGTTAGCCCTTCTTTGGAGGCTTCGCCTACTGCAGCGGCTACTCCTCATGTGTCGGCGGATGATTTGCGTTTGGCTCTTGATGCTGCAAGTTCTGGTTCTGCTTTATCTTCTGGTCACCGAGCGGACAGGCCAGCCAGAGGTCGGGTTTGTACTCTTGCCCGTACTACTCCTGTGGCGGCGAGGCGAGCTGCGGCTGCCATAGCTACTTGCGAGGGAGCGCTTGACGCATAGGGTCTCAGGCAACCTGCTGTTCGATCGGATGCGGGTGAGGTGATGCCGCGAGGGGGGTCTTCCTCGCCCTTACCCCCTCGGGTATCTTCACCTGCACCTTGCCGAGGGGAGGCCGACGTGCCGGCTACTCCTCCTCTCGCCGCTCGTGGGGGCTCATCACCGACACCGCCTCCACAGCCGGCGTCTGCACCTCCTTCCGCCGCTCGTGGGGGCTCTTCACCGCCACCGCCCCCACAGCCGGCGTCTGCTTCGCTTGGGCCCGACGTGGATGGTTTGGCCAGCTCCCCCTCCTTCCAGGCGAGCCAGCGAGCGTCGCCTAGTGCGGCCTTGGGCTTGGACGTCGACGTGGCGTCACCTCCCCCAGCTGGGGGTGGGGCTAGTCCTCCGCGCGTGGAGCCTGCTAGGGGAGGGTCTACTTCATCTACCACCTCCCCTAGGGCTGCAGTCACTTCGCGGACCTCGGGCATCTCCACGGTCGCCCCCACTCGTCGAAGTACTCGACATGGGGTCGGCATAGATGGGGCGATGGTGACGGATGAAGACTCCATGGCAAAGGCCATGCGTCGCAAGGCGGAGTCAAATCTTGACTTTTCAGGTACCGTTAATAATTCAAAGTCTTTTTTATCTTTCCCAACACCGCTTATGGCTTCTAAGCTGCATAATGTGGGGCTTTCATTGGGTTCTTCTATTAATTCTATTGTTGTTTCGGCTAATGCTCTGAGACGTATGGAGTTTGATAGACTCAAATTTACTCCTACGCTTTCGAGTAAGTCGGACACCTCTTTTTCTGACGAGGATGAGGAGGAAGCGTACGCCGTCTCAGACGGACAGCTTCTCTCACACCTTGTTGGAGAGGTGTCGGAGGTCGGTCTAGATGACACCGCTCTGGGCTCTTGTATTGATTTACAAGCGGCGGAGCGTAAATCAAGACTTTCATCCATTAAGCGTAATGCATGGCCTAATAAAAAGCCTAAAGTGTCTAAATCTCCAATTGTTTCCAAATGAATGGCATGTTTCAGAATAGCAGAGGTCTGAAAGACTTGGCTAAACACTTACACATCGCTGAAAGCATTAGGGAACATGTTTTAGATTTTGTTGCTATCTCCGAGACGGGAAAACGGAACTATTCAACAAGTTTTCTAAATCGCCTGTCAGGCGGGGAAGACTTTGCTTGGGTATCCCTTCCGCCTCGGGGGCGTTCTGGTGGCCTATTAGTTGGCATTCGAACTACAACCATGGAAATTTTGGATAATTCCGGAGGTGACTTTCATATTAAGCTTCACATCCGGAATAAGTCCGATAATTTCATATGGAGTTTGGTGTCTGTATATGGTGCTGCCCAGGATATTCATAAACCTGCTTTTCTTCGGGAGCTGGTTAATCTAGCGAAGGATAATCCACACCCTATCATCATAGGCGGGGATTTTAATTTGCTGAGATACCCTCATGAGAAGAGTAGGGGCAGATTTGACACTCACTGGCCTTTCTTATTCAACGCTGTCATTGACAGCTTGGATTTGAGAGAGGTTGATGACCCACAAGTATAGGGGATCGCAACAGTCTTCGCGGGAAGTAAAACCCAATTTATTGATTCGACACAAGGGGAGACAAAGAATACTTGAAAGCCTTAACAGCGGAGTTGTCAATTCAGTTGCACTGGAAATAGACTTGCTCGCAAGAGTTTATCGAGTAGTAACAGTTTTATAGCGATAGCGATAGTGAAATAACAGCGACAGAGTAACAAAGACAACAATAGTGATTATAGTAAACATCGGGATTAAAATACCGTAGGCACAGGGGACGGATGAACGGGCGTTGCATGGATGAGAGAAACTCATTTAACAATCAAAGCGAGGGCATTTGCGAGATAATAATAAAACGGTATCCAAGTACTAATCAATCAATAGGCATGTGTTCCATATATAGTCGTACGTGCTCGCAATGAGAAACTTGCACAGCATCTTTTGTCCTACCAGCCGGTGGCAGCCGGGCCTCTAGGGAATCTACTGGAATTAAGGCACTCCTTTTAATAGAGCACCGGAGCAAAGCATTAACACTCCGTGAACACATGTGATCCTCATATCACCGCCATCCCCTTCGGTTGTCCCAATTTCTGTCACTTTGGGGCCTCGGGTTCCGGACAGCAATACGTGTATACAACTTGCAGGTAAGATCATAAAGCAATGAATATCATCATGAATCGATAACATGTTCGAGATCTGAAATCATGGCACTCGAGCCCTAGTGACAAGCATTAAGCATAACAAGTTGCAACAATATCATAAAAGTACCAATAACGGACACTAGGCACTATGCCCTAACAATCTTATGCTATTACATGACCAATCTCATCCAATCCCTACCATCCCCTTCAGCCTACAACGGGGGAATTACTCACACATGGATGGGGGAAACATGGTTGGTCGATGGAGAGGCGTCGGTGATGATGATGGCGATGATCTCCTCCAATTCCCCATCCCGGCGGAGTGCCAGAACGGAGTTTCTGGTCCCGAGACGGAGTTTCGCGACGGTGGCGGCGTTCTGGATGGTTTCTGGCGATTTCTTCTAACTCCCCGTGCGTTTTTAGGTCGAAGGCAATAAGTAGTCCTAAGGAGGGTGTCGGGGGCCAGCCGAGGCCGCCACACACTAGGGCCGCGCGCCAACCTCCTGGGCCGCGCCGGCCTAGCGTGTGGGGCCCTCGGGCCCCCACCTGGCTTGCCCTCCTGGCTCCGCCAATATTCTGGGAAAATAGGACCTTCCGCATAAATTCCGAGGATTTTCCTGAAAGTTGGATTTACGCACAAAAACGAGACACCGGAGCGGTTCTGCTGAAAACAGCGTTAGTCCGTGTTAGTTGCATCCAAAATACACAAATTAGAGGCCAAACAATAGCAAAAGTGTTCGGGAAAGTAGATACGTTTTGGACGTATCAACTCCCCAAGCTTAGCTTATTGCTTGTCCTCAAGCAATTCGAGTTGACAACCGAGTGCGATAAAAGAACTTTCACGAACACATTTGTTCATATGATGTAAATATTCGATGATATGGCAAGTACTTAAGCGAGTTCATAATAAGATACATGCAAATAAAATCATCTAATAGCTATGTCAATCATGGAAAAGGTACCAACAAATTAATAATGAGCATCATGAATCATGTCTATCAGCAGGATTGCAATGTTCATAGAATGATATGATAAAGTGGTATCTCGCTTGCCCGTAATTGTATAGCAAACATAAATGCTTGGGCACCTTTGAGGTTCATGAGA
>NC_061514.1:335256869-335320702 GCF_022539505.1 Lolium rigidum
TTGCTTGCACTTCCCGATTTCAATAAGCAATTTGAGATTGAATGTGATGCTAGTGGTATTGGAATTGGTGGTGTGTTGATGCAAGAGGGTCGCCCAATTGCATATTTTTCTCGAGAAACTTTCTGGTGCTAAGTTGAACTATCCAATCTATGATAAAGAATTGTATGCTTTAATTAGAGTTCTTGAGGTTTGGCAACATTATTTGTAGGCCAAAAGAATTTATCATACATTCTGATCATGAAGCTTTGAAATATCTCGAAAGCTCAATCTACTTTGCATAGGCGTCTTGCTAAGTGGGTTGAGTTCATTGAGTCTTTTCCATACATTATTAAGCATAAGAAGGGAAAAGATAATATTGTTGCTGATGCTCTATCTAGGAAGACTATGCTATTAACCCATCTTGATGTTAAAATTCCTGGATTAGAGGTGTTATGTGATTTATATGCAACTGATCATGATTTTGCTGAACCGTACCGCTTGTGTGTTATGGGTAAAGCATGGGAAAAGTATCACATACACGATGGGTTCTTGTTTAGAGCTAACAAACTATGTGTTCCAGAATCGTCTGTTTGTTTGCTCTTATTGCAGGAATCACATGCTGGAGGTTTGATGGGTCACTTTGGGCGTGAGAAGACGCTACTCATGCTCGCTGATCATTTTTATTGGCCAAAGATGAGGCGGGATGTGGACAGGTATGTGAAGAGGTGCATTACTTGCAACAAGTCCAAGTCCAAGCCGAAGCCTCACGGTTTGTATACTCCGTTACCGGCACCTACTACACCTTGGGAAGATATTAGTATGGATTTTGTGTTGGGTTTGCCGCGTACTAAAAGAGGCCATGATTCTATATTTGTGGTAGTGGACAGATTTTCTAAAATGTCACACTTTATTGCTCGCCACAAAAGCGACGATGCGTCGCATATTGCTAACCTATTTTTCAGGGAGATTGTTCGACTACATGGAGTCCCGAAGACTATTGTTTCTGATCGTGATGTGAAGTTCATGAGCTACTTCTGGAAGACACTTTGGGGAAAGCTAGGGACGAAGCTACTGTTCAGTACTACTTGTCATCCCCAAACTGATGGTCAAACTGAGGTGGTGAATCGAAACTTGTCACAACTGTTGAGATCCATGATCAAGAAGAACCTGAAGGAGTGGGAAGAGTGTTTGCCGCATGTGGAGTTTGCTTACAACGAGGCGGTATATTCTACCACGGAGCTGTGTCCTTTTGAGGGGGGGTATGGTTTCAAACGCATTACTCCACTTGACTTGTTGCCTTTGCCAATACATGAGAGAGTTAATATGGAGGCATCCAAGAGGGCAGCATTTTGTGCGTAAGATCCATGTGAAGACTAAAGAGTTGATAGAGAAGAAAGGCAAGAGCAATGCCGCAAGGATGAACAAGAAGCGCAAAGAGATGTTGTTCAAGCCTGGTGATATGGTCCGGGTACATTTTCGCAAGGATAGGTTCCCGAAGCTGCGGAAGTCTAAGTTGAAGCCTCGTGGTGCTGGTCCTTACAAAGTGCTTGCCAAGATCAATGATAATGCATACTCGATAGATCTTCCAGTTGATGAGTTTGGTGTCAGTAATTCTTTTAATGTTGTTGATTTGACACCATATGACGGAGAAGACCTTGGAGCGTCGAGGTCGACGCCTTTTGAAGGGGGGGGGGAAATGATGAGGACATCCCTACTACACCACTACCTCCGTCATTGATAGATGAAGATGAACCTCGTCGTGGAAGCTCAAGTCCAATGAAGTTCGGATTGGACCAATTACAAGGGCTCGTGCGAAGCTACTTAAACAACAGGTGAACTTGTTTCTAAACGATACTTTGATTGATGAGAACTTTATACCGCCTAAGTCCTAATACTTATGTATCATCGTGTATCAAGAGGAGACGAGCATCGCACGAGGAGAGGAGCACCTGGACATGAAGACGGACGTCAAGATGGACGTGAAGCCGGACATGGAGCTGGACATGAAGATATCTCATGGACGCGCGAGGGAGGAGCGGGAGGAATGCGCGAGAGGAGAAGACGACGTCCAGGCCGGGTCCAAGCACCCGGTCCGATCGACCCCGACCGGCCAGCCCGGTCTCGAGGCCCAGTTGACCGGTCGCCAACCGGCCGCCAACCGGATATGTAGCATCGCACCGGGCAAAACAGGAAAGTTGCGAGTTTCCGGTTGCCGCCGTTGATCGGACCACGGACCGGCCCGCCCGGTCCACAGCTCGGTTGACCGGATTCCGGACCGGATTTGTCCGAGTCTGCTCTCGACCGCATCTATTCCGGGTCGGTTATTTTTGTATCTTTTCGACCAGAACTCGTCCCGACACCTATATAAGTGCCCGTGACGCCCCCTAGCTGCTTTAGACCACGTTTAAGATAAACTCTAGTTCTTAGTTGTTTGCTCTAGCAAAACTATTGAATCCCTACACCATATTGCTTGATATTGTGTAGATCCCGAAAAAGTCTTGTGTGATCTGTTGTTCCATTGGGAATTAGACGGTTGCAACTTACCGCTTCGTGGTCAGCGGCTACGTGCGCAAGTGTGTGGAGTTGCGAATATCTTGCAGGGTTGAGAGCTGTTGCATTGGCGACAGGGACCAATCGAGAGATCTCGTTGCGTCATACAAGTTATCATCCACTTCATCGTCGTGTTTCTCCGCTGCCATCACCCCGTGATCACCATCACCACCGTTGCTTACTGAGAAGATCGGGCCACCCCTTGTTATCGAACCAGTAGGAGTCAAGGAACACGTGAACGTTGTTGGTGGCGGAGGGTAGTGCGGCGCAACACCAGGGATTCCGGCGCCAACGTGGAACCTGCACAACACAATCAAAGTACTTTGCCCCAACGTAACTGCTGAGGTTGTCAATCTCACCGGCTTGTCAGTAAACAAAGGATTAGATGTATAGTGTGGAAGATGATGTTTGTTTGCGAAGAACAATGAAGAACAAGTATTGCAGTAGATTGTATTTCAGATGTAAAGAATTGGACCGGGGTCCACAGTTCACTAGTGGTGTCTCTCCCATAAGATAAACAGATGTTGGGTGAACAAATTACAGTTGGGCAATTGACAAATAAAGAAGACATAACAATGCACATACATATATCATGATGAGTACTATGAGATTTAATCAGGGCATTACGACAAAGTACATAGACCGCTATCCAAACATGCATCTATGCCTAAAAAGTCCACCTTCAGAGTTATCATCCGAACCCCCTCCAGTATTAAGTTGCAAACAACATGACAATTGCATTAAGTATGGTGCGTAATGTAATCAACACAAATATCCTTAGACAAAGCATCGATGTTTTATCCCTAGTGGCAACAAAGACATCCACAACCTTAGAACTTTCTGTCACCGTCCTGCATTCAATGGAGTCATGAACCCACTATCGAGCATAAATACTCCCTCTTGGAGTCACAAGTATCAACTTGGCCAGAGCCTCTACTAGCAACGGAGAGCATGCAAGAACATAAACAACATATATCATAGATTGATAATCAACTTGACATAGTATTCAATATTCATCGGATCCCAACAAACACAACATGTAGGATTACAAATAGATGATCTTGATCATGATAGGCAGCTCACAAGATCTAACATGATAGCACAATGAGGAGAAGACAACCATCTAGCTATCTGCTATGGACCCATAGTCCAGGGGTGGACTACTCACACATCGATCCGGAGGTGATCATGGCGATGAAGAGACCTCCGGAGATGATTCCCCTCTCCGGCAGGGTGCCGGAGGCGATCTCCCGAATCCCCCGAGATGGGATTGGCGGCGGCGGCGTCTCCGGAAGGTTTTCCGTATCGTGGCTCTCGCATCGGGGTATTCGCGACGAAGGCTTTAAGTAGGCGGAAGGGCGGAGTCGGAGGAGTCACGGGGCCCCACACGCTAGGGCCGCGCGGCCCCCTAGGCCGCGCCGCCCTACCGTGGCGGCGCCCGTGGCCCCACTTCGTATCTCCCTCGGTCTTCCGGAAGCTTCGTGGAAAAATAGGACCCCGAGCGTTGATTTCGTCCAATTCCGAGAATATTTCCTTACTAGGATTTCGAAACCAAAAACAGCAGAAAACAACAGAATCGGCTCTTCGGCATCTCGTCAATAGGTTAGTGCCGGAAAATGCATAATAATGACATATAATGTGTATAAAATATCATCATAAAAGTAGCATGGAACATAAGAAATTATAGATACGTTTGAGACGTATCAGGGACCTGAAGCTAGGTACATACTTTTGGTATTTATGAAATGGGAAATTTGGATTTGTACCATTAAAAGATCCACTCTTTGGTTCTATACCATCAAAAGCTCCATCTTTAGGCATATACCATCGAAAGGTTGTAGCTCTTCTAATTTTTACCACTGTTGTTACGTCTCCGTTAGTTATGACCACAATACCCTTTGATGAAGCTCCATATACAACCGTGAAGTAGGTGCTTACAAGAATCTCTAATTGACATGATTTTTTTGGTTTAGTCCTGTACCAGCCACAAACACATGAAACAGAGGACAAAAATAAGCCAAAACACATGAAATCTCTAGTCGCTGCTCCTGCAGATATAGAAACTGATGAGTTTGTAGATGGGAATACAAGGTTATCTAGATTGAGCGTCAGGATGATCCATCCCAGCCAAGAGGAAGAACCTGCAATGGGGGTCAGGGATGAGCAACTGAAGGAGCACGGGGAGGTCGGATGCCTAAAGATGAAGCTTTTGATGGTATAGACCCAAAGATTGGATTTTTTTAATGGTACAAACCTAAATTTCCCTTATGAAAAACAAATGTTTGTTAGGTTCAAAAAAAGAAAAACAAATGTCTGTTCGAAAATATATAATTCTTGTGTACCACCTCTTCATCTATCAAAAATTACTTTTGGCAACACTAATGTGATACATGTTTATCTAGTCTTCAGATTTTTTTTTCCCATAAGAAGTTGGTCTGCAGGCTACCTAGGCCAGGTTCAGCTTAAAACCATGGTTAACATACTAGTCACTGCATATTCTCTTAATGTAGACTTGTCATGATTTTATTAACAATATACTGCCTATTCTCTTAATGTAGACTTGTCATGATTTTATTAACAATATACGGCCTTTGGTAGTTCCTTTTATGTTACACTTAGCCTTTGATGGTTCCTTTTCTATTACAGTTAGCAAAATTTACTACATAAAATATTATTATCAATATTAGGATTTGTTGATTTATTGTCCACCTATAACATGTGTCATGCGAGCAATGGCGCTAGTATTATAGGTGTAGGGTCTAGGGGTCAGCTGACCTAGTAATTTTTTGGTAAATCGGCAATGATTTTATATTCATCAGGAAATCATAAAGTTGAAGCTATAGTGAAATAAAAGCGTACCCATTGGAATCTTAGGAAAAGATAGTGATTTATTTTTCTATTCTATATTTTATTCCTTTCTTAGAGTTGTTTTTCTCCCCTAGATCCTAGAAAAATATAAATAACAAGACAAAAATACACGCCACCATGGAGGAAAATTGTGTCACCGGTTACTGGCAACGTATATATGTTATACACTAATTTTAACCTAAAATATCTTAGGAGAGAAGTTCTAATAAATATCTTGCTATATATTTGCATACGATGATTGTCTACATCTTAATAAGCTGTGTAGGTAAATAGATCTAGTGTATAAGATGTCTACATCATGATAAAGAGAATGGATTTTGTACACATATGTGTGGGTTTGGGTGTGTTATGGACCGTCGATTTATTACTCGAGATTTCCACTCATCATGGTAGATGGAAAACTAGTGCTCTCTCTCCTTCTTTTATCAGAATCTCAAAGCAAAAAAAAATGAACAATGGTGGAAACATCCACACACATGCGTGTAAGTACAATAGTATTTGCGATAAAATATTTTTTAACAGTGTTCCTTGTGAGTTATGTAATCACTTATCAAGACATGTGTTTTGTGCTTATTGTTGAAATAGCATCTCTCATAAAGAATAACTCTAGATAAATAATAACTCTAGAAAAAATAAAATGTAAATTATGACGTAGTATTGTGGAGGTTTTATCCTGGGTTTGGCCTCCTCCAACCTAGCTAGAGTCTAGATAAGATTCTTCATTTTAAATTAGGAACGAGTTGTATTAGAACGCAATTGGCTAGGGTTGAGCCCGTCGAACCGACATAGGATCTTTGGCAACTCCTTGCCAGCCCTTGCAAAGGTTTCTTGATATTTACTTTTGCAAAATACCCCACGGTCGAGTGTAACGGCTCAAAATAGCTATTACTGAAAGCTAATGCCAAAAATACCCTGACGGAATGTTAACCAACTAAAAATAGACACTATAGATTGCTTATAGCGAGTGGTATCATCGACTAGCCCATGGAGCATCCCCGCAAGGGGCAGCCATTTACACTCTTTCCTCGTTTTCATTTTCATTTCATTTTCATTTGCTCCTTTTTGTTGTTATACTTCTTATCATTTTTCTGTTTTTTTGGGTGATATGTCAAAAAATAATCTTCTTTCCTATTTCTTTGTTTTGTTTCTCATTTCTATTTTTCTATTTTCTGATTTTGGATAATACTCCCTCTGTTCCTAGATATAAGGTTTATAATTTTTTTAGGAAAAATCCAGAAGATGTATTCATTGCACAACTTATTTGGACATTTTTTTAAGGGTCACATTTCCTTGTCTCGTGCAGACTACTATATTTTCCCACATCAATAGTCAACTATGATTTCTTCTAAAACTGGTGTACTTTTTTTCTCCACATGCCGTTTTTTAATTTTCGTGCTAAAACCTATACCCCTTACATTTAGCAACGGAGTGAGTATATGAACACTTTCTTTCTAACCTGTGAAAAAATTGTCCAGACCGGTGAATGATTTGTTGAAACCCCATGAACTCTTTTTTCCAGACCCATGAATAGTTTTTTTTTCTAAAACATAGGCATCTTTTCCGGGAGTTAACATTTTCAGATGCAAGAACAATCTTGAAAATACAAGAACATTTTCTTGCATCAACCATTTTAACACATTTACATTTTTCTTCAGAACATGAATATATTTTGAATGTACATGGACGTTTTAATGCCAGAATAGACTTTTTGTTACGTGTTTAAGCACATACCTTTGTCGTATTTTCAGTCTTTTTCCTCCGTTACTACTCCCTTTGTTCACAATTATGGTTCTGAGTTTAGTGAAAGTTAAACTTTGCAAAGTTTGATAAAAAAATATAGAAAAGGTTATCAACATGTAATATAAAATTAATATTGTATAATGATCGTGAAATATGTTTCATATTATATGAATTTGATATTATGGATTTTGATATTTTTTTTTTGCTACATACTAGGTCCTCGCATTTATTTCGGCACGTAGGGATAGGGTGCACGGTAGAAGAACATTTCTCCTTTATGTAGGTCTTATTTGTACGGTAACTGGTATCCCCTTGCTCTCATCTTGCTAATTTTTTAAAATACTATCTTTTCTTCAGTTCTAAAAATAATATGTTTGTTCAAAAAAAAATCACAAGTAGTAATACGTCGTCGTCGTGGCCGCCAAAGGTGACCGGTAGTTGTCGTCTTGGATGGGGACGACAGGTTGGTCGCCCACGAGTTCAGCCCGGTCAAAGGTCTTGCCGTCCTAGTTGTCGGCGATAGGCACTAGCCGTCCTGGCCATTGACGACAAGTTTTAGTCGTCCCAGCCGCCCCTTCGCATGCTGCCCGAACTGTGCTGCTCCAGTGCACGCGCGCGAAGCCGACGCCCGCTGCTGCCTTGCCTTGCCCGCGTGCACGCACGCGCCAGCCGTTGGTCGCGCGCTCGGTTCACGGCCACCTCCCGCCACGGGTGCGCACGGCCCCACGGTGGCCATGGTGCATTGCATTGGTGCGTCGTCTCGCGCCCACGGAGAGAGAGGGCAGGGGTGGCAGACAGAGAAGGGTAGGGGACAACAACGATGACTTCGTACTCGTAGGGGCTGAGATAGGATGCATCATGCATGGGGCAGTCTCTTCAAAAAAAAAATGCATGGGGCAGTGGAATGCCGGAGGTGGAGCTCCAAGCCACGCGGGCCGTCCCATTTTTCTTTTCCGGTGACCACGAAGCTAGGATCTTCCGCGACTATCAGATTATGTACACGCGGCTCACAGCGCCGCGCGTACCCTCTCTGCCGTCAGGACCCCTCCTGGTTCATCTTGGCGTCGTTCACGAACTGCCGCGACGGTCTCACCAGGCCGACAGCCGAGGGGGAAGACGGCGCCGCAACCTTGACAGGGAAAGCCTGCATGGCGAGCGCCAGGCGCTCTGGCCGTTGTTGATATAGCCCACGAGCACCGCCCTCTCCCCCGGTGGCAGCGCCAGCGGCCGGCTGTACTACTCGAACGAGCCCACCTCGTCGGCATGCCCCAGGCTAGCGCCAGGCCGTATCCAACGCGACAAGGCAGTTGCCGGCGGATCGGAGAATGGTGGCCACCATTTGCCAGCACCACGGGCCGTGGCAGACCCGTGCACGAGCATGAAGCGGTGCCGTTGTGACCTTGCTCCTCGCTGACAGTACTCTCCATCAGTTAATGGATTTTGTTCACGGATTCCTCCATCTCCATCACTGCAAATTGGGTGGAGAGGAATCTACGTACTTCTTTGAAGAGCAACTGACAGAGAGATATTCTTTATTTAAGTGGCCATAAGTTCTCGTCGATGGAGAATTGCATGGTGGTGACGCAAGAGTAAGTATGTGACATTGACAAAATATGAACAGACAATGTTTCGAAAAATCAAACTAGCATGTGAGCGAAGCAAGATCGTGGGGATCCCTGCCAATCATCAATCTCTGCATTTCCTCTAACTGATTAAATGACCTTCTAGATTCCAAAGATGAGCTCTTTCGCATCACACGGAGGTGACCAAACTAGCTTACCTAAGATTTCTCCTTCTTTACAAAGTTTTCCAAGTGGATCCAGTGGCGCAGATACACCGATTGAGAGAGACGAAGTCCCTGTCCCTTCGCATGCATAGGTAAAGAAAACCTCCTCGTTATGATCCAAACAGCAAAAAAAAATTTAAAACACAGTACAACGCAGACGCTCACGTACAAACACCCTACCCCTATGGGCACCTCCGGGGGACTAAGCCGGCATATCTTGAGGTTGACGAAGTCACCACTGGCGCCTCCCTGTTGACGGACACGTCACCTACCACTGAAAACATAGCGCCCGTTAAATTCTGAAATAAATTCAAATAAATGCAAACACTCATGCCAAGTATAGGACTTGAACCTTGGTGGGCTGGTTCCACCACAAGGGACCTAACCACCAGAGCTGTTTGCTGAAACAGCAAATTTTGTCAACATAGAAACAAGCTTTCAGTGTGCACATGAGTAACGAGAGACACGCAAAGCCTTTAAAGTTTTAAATTACATTTCAATGGCTACCCAATCTACCCGAGAGGAAGAGCTTGTAGTTACTGAAAGTACATGTCATGTGTCATGGTGTTGATCCACATAGTCAAAGCAATTTGAATCGACACACCTCTAGGGAATCTTCAAGAAATCGATAATCATTAAATTAGCGGTCGACCTAAAAATGGAGATTAATCGTTTATCGGCCGATTAATCGATTATATCGGTTGACCATTTATCGGCTTATTTTTTGTAAATCCTAATTTTCAGCACTACATTTTCTATAATATGCTATGCAAATAATATTTGACCATTGAACAGAAGTTTTACCTTGATTCCTTGCATTTGAATCAACAAAAATAGAAAATTTGAACTAATGCACCGTTCTAATTGACTAGAAGACTAAAATATCGACTGCCAGACCGAATTTCAACGAAATTTCACTAAAAAAACATCTGAAATATCGACCATCAAACTAAAATCGGCTAAATATAGGTATCGGTGATAAATTAGCCGATATGCTGAAATATTATCGGTTACACCTAGACGTGTGAGTTTTTCAAGAGAGATTATCAAGTGGAGAGTATTGCATTGGAAAGATATAAACTAACATCTCTCTCTTCTTTAATTCTTCCACCTTCAATAAGCTAAACGCACGTAGAAAATAAGATAGCATGTGCTAGATATTATTGAGTTTGATTTCCATGTGATGAGAGAAAAAAGCAATTTTTGGTATTTTAAAGTAAATTAGAAACATAGAAGTACATTTTTTATGGACAAAATTTGAGACCAAACGTTCACTTATTTGAGTACGGAAACTTATTTAAGGACAGAGAGGGAGTAACCACAAGAATACCTTGTAATATTTATTGAATAGAACTGGACACACAGGTATTGTTCCACGGTGATATTTTTTTGTGTTTACTGATATAGACAAAATGTGCATTGAACGGTCCATTTAGCATTTGTTTATGATTTTATAATTAGAAATGGCTGTTTAAATAGTAATATGTTTAGATGTAAGGGGTAAAGAAAATTGAAAGCTTAGCAAGTCACGGACATTCAACCGGTAGACGATTAGTATTTGAATAGAACGGGCCACATGAAACTGAATCACTAGTTGGTCATACTCTCGGCTAGAACGACCGGAAATGCAATGGTGCAGTTGAAATGGGACAGATGTGATATTGCCACCATTCATGCATATTGGGATATCCATTCATGAGGTCTATCTTTTTGCTCACTAGGCCTATCCATTCGAGCTCTCTCCTCTAATCCCAACTCGACACGGCTGGACGACGACGTCTGTTCACTTATAATGAAATCACACGTGAAGTCCGATGAATTCATCTACAATTTATTGATTTATCGGTTTGGGTGAGGTTCATCTTTTTCTCACTCATGTGAAAAGATTTCCTTCTTCAAATGCATTAATAATTTTAAAATAAGTACAACTTTCACGTAACAAATACAAATAAGATTTCGTTTGCATATTTAACTTCCTCGCGATGAACTCTTTAAAAGAGTCTAATATTCAATATTTTAAATTTTTGTGTAGACTGAATATAGAGTTCTCTGTTTTTTTTTTTGTGGGTAAGAGTTCTCTGTTGTTTGAGCATGTAGTCCGAATAATATGCACATGTAGTTATGTGATTTGTCTTGCTTTCTAAATTGGTCTAAATAGTACCTGCATGTTATTTTTATACACACGATAGTTGTAGATTCTCTTTTTACGTAGGACCACGCTGGACCGAATCTCGAGGAAGGTGAATAGCATCAACGGTTGTGATATCAACTTCGCAAACTGCGTGTCCTAGAAGGACGATGTATTATTTATAGAAAAAAAACAAAAACAAAATGTACAGTATTATTTTTGAAATTATAGAAAAAGTATTTTAAGTTAGGCTCATCTCCTGCCGTCACGGCTCGGTCCACCTGAGAAGGAAGGCCGACTCGAAGACGGCGCGGTCATACAGGACGGGGGCGGCGCGGTCGTCGTCACGCCTGACGCGCGTGAGCTCGTCGAGGGCGTTGCCGATCCCGCTCATGTAGCATGAGCATGCGCTGACGAACTCCTCGCCATAGCTGCCGGCAGCCTCTGCCTTGATCAACGGCTGCTGGATCCCCTGCATCTTGCGCGCGAACGGCGGGCGGTCGAGGCACACGAACACCTCGCCCGCGGGGAACCGGCGGACGCCGCTGAAGGGCGCGGCGTGGCCGCACAGCTCGGCCACGGCCGCCCTCGCCGCCTCGCGGTCGTCGTCCTTGAGGGACAGGAGGGAGAGGGAGCGGAGCGCGCGGACGACGGTGGCGTAGGGCGCCCAGCTGTGCGCGACGGCCATGTCCACGGACACCTTGGGGCTGTAGCCCCAGGTGGACGACCGCCTGTAGCGCGAGGAGGCCGCCGCCGTGCGGATGATGCGAGGGACGACATATGGTGGAGCCGCCGCGGCGGCGCCTGGAGAAGATAGCCTTGCCCGGGTGGAGCGGGTTTTTGTTTGGTCGGCGGTGTCGTCGTCGTCGTCGCTGAAGGGATTCGCCGAGGAGTGGCTCATGGTGTGGTGACTTCCGCTTGAGAATTGAGAAGCACCTCGCACACGAAGCTGTCTAATTATAACGCTGGAAACGGTGGACATGCTTAGAAATGTACGGAAGTGACGGAGGAAGGAACGAGGCGTCGGAATGCGCAACTGGCTAATTCTCCAGACAAGTATTCTGGAACATCAGATATACTGTATTCGCAGTTTTTCCTTTTTTTGAAAATAAGTTGACAGCTTGAACCACAATTTTTATCCCATAGCTGCAGCCGTTCACAGCTAAAATAATGTGATGTGGTGTGTCATTCTGTTTTATATGTGCACAGAGAGTACTATGGTGCTCAGAAGATCGCACTGCAAAACTATCTTTCATCAACTATGGTAGCAGACAGAAGAAGACTAGAACAGAACTTTTATTATTGTATATATCTATTGATGATGACAATGCAATAGATAAACCAGCGTCCTTACCATTAATCATCCAAAGTACAAACTGATCATTCAAGGGTAAGGAAAATGGACAAGCTATGACAGACTAAGTAATTTCTTACACCTTTCAAAACCAACGAACACCCCAAGGACTGATCCTCTTACAAAACAAATATGGAAAAACTATTTGTCAAAACATAATGTCACCCAGCTGAGAGACCACTTTCGGCAACAGGCTTCGGCAGAATTCAAGTATGATAACACATGAAGCCAGATAACATCTGTGTGCAGGCAAACCCCCAGAATCGCTAACACTAACAATTTGACAGCAGAAAAGGTGTATACAGAACTAGCCGCAGCACAAAGGCCACATGGATTTACATTCTGAAATTTTGCTTTGTCTTGATCATACGCTTCAATGCTGGAGCCAAAAGTTGCACTCGTCCCAATCACTGGTTGTCAGTTGAATCTACACCAAACAACATATGGAGATTGATATTCAAGTTCGCCAAAAATCAGCAACTTCCACCAATACATTGGCAAAAGAGACCAGTGCAGCACAAACAACAGAACTCTATAGATAGCGGAACTCATGATGGAATCTCAGCAAATTGAAATCTCCCCCTGTGAGAATAGGGTATGGATCGTCCTTTGCAAGATTCACAAGCTCACGTAAGAAGTCAGTCTTAAAATTGTCCTGAGCCGCACCATAAATGAAGACCAGACTCCAAATAAAATTATCAGCCCTATTCCGAATAGTGAGTTTGATATGATACTCACCATCAGAATTAGGCAAAACTTTCATGGAATCTGTCCGGACTCCAATGAGCAAGCCACCGACCTACCTCTAGGTGGGCGAAAAAACCATTCAAAGTGTATTCCTCCGGATAACCGGTTTAAGAAACTTTGAGAGTAATCACGCTTACCTGTCTCAGAAATAGCAATAAAATCTAAATTATAGTCCTTACAATAATCGGCAATATGAGAGTGCTTAGCCAAGTCACGAAGACCTCTGCTATTCCTAAACATGCCATTCATTTAAAAACTATTTTAGATTTAGGGTTCTTCCATTAATTAGGTAAACATCCACCACCACTTAAACTTAGAATTAGGGTTCTTCCATTAATTGGGGATTTTGCTATGAACTAGGGTTTCAGATTTTGGGAATTTTGTAGGATTTGCACAAAAAAACATATTCCCCTCTCAATTAGTACTTAATTGAAACCCTAGGTCCACTGATTTCAACTTTTAGGGCTCAGACATAGGAAAAAAAATTGGGACTAAACCAAGAGCACATGAAGAACAAGCATATTGAACATAATTTATGGCATTAAAGGGCTCAAGCTTACCACTATTAGGATCGACAGGATCCACTAGCTCAAGATTGAGCCGCAAAAACGAAGGATCAGCATGATTACCTTGATCCTGATGTCCCGCCATCACTGCTTCTTCCTGTTCTGCTCCTAGGGCAGGAGCAGCAAGTCTCGGTCCTTCCCAGTGCTTGCTGTGCGATGCTCTGATCGGTGTGAGCTAGGGGTGAGAGAGAGCAACTTGAGTTGGTCCTTTCTCTCTCTACAGTTCCCTTTTATATGTCTGCACAATACACTGGGGGAACCGACACTGAAAGGATGAGGATGCCCCCAATCAGGGCATACCGGCCACTGTAGCAGCTGAAAAAGTTGACTTATGGACCTGTTTGAGTTCTCTCCTGGTGAGAGTGAAGGTTAAAATGGAGCTGTCACATATCAGGCGTCACAGCTCCAATAGTAATCCCATTTTATCGATCTGGTGCGCTGCCAAAGCATTTCAAGTGTTATTCCATGCATCACATGCAAAAATAATGTACCTAATTTCCTTTGATGTGGAGGGTATGTGAATGAGACCACCTATTTAAATTACATTTCAATGGCTACCCAATCTACCCGAGAGGAAGATCTTGTAGTTACTGAAACTACATGTCATGTGTCATGGTGCAGAGGCGAAGCTCCCAGTAGGCCCTACCTTATTTTACTTTTTGTAAATACACTTAGATTCACGTATTTTTTCTATAAAAAAAATGATTGGTCATACATCAAAAATAGACTTCGTATGATAAAGTTACGTATGTTTCAGTGAACATTGAGCAAAATTGATTACAAATCAAAAACATAGACTACTTACCTCCAATAGACTCATATTCTAGGTTCAATATTCTTGCAAAGGACAATGTCTCCAGAATCACTCTCGACTCTTATGCGCTCACAGGAGAAGTGAAGACAAAATATAATTGTCATTGGTGGTTGACAGTCGTCTATGGGTCACAGTCCACAACGGAGAAAATTCAGTTCCTAACTCAGCTCTCGGAGAGGCGTGCACTATGCCCAGGCCCGTGGCTTGTGCTGGGCGATTTCAACATGATTCTGCGTGCTGCTGATAAGAATAACCTGAATCTGAATAGAAGATCAATGTCGTTTCAGAGACTTTGTCAATGAACATGAGCTCAGGGGCATTTACATGCATGGTAGACTTTATACGTGGAGCAACGAGCGGGAAGTGCCAACTTTGTCCAGGATCGATCGTGCCTTGGCTTCGGTGGACTGGGACCTGGCCTACCCGGACAACATTCTCCAGGCGCTATCGTCGAATATTTCTGACCATGCACCTCTACACTTGTCACTCAATGCATCTTTCAGGCCTAAGAAGCGGTTCCACTTTGAGCTATTCTGGGCTAGGCTGGAGGGGTTCGAGGACGCTATTAAGGAAGGTTGGAGATGCGATGATGAGATTGTTGATCCTTTTGCTAGGCTGGACGCCCTCTTCAGAAACACAGCCAAACACCTGCAAGCTTGGGGTCAGCGTGAAGTAGGAAATGTCAGGCTAAACATTGCGATCGCCAACTATGTCATTTTCAGTTTGGACGTTGCGCAGGAGAAAAGACAGTTACCTGAGAGCTTTGGCTGAGGAAAACCTTCAAACTTTCTTTGCTGGGTTTGTCTTCATTGGAGCGCACGAGTGCTCGTCAGAGATCCAGAATCAGGTGGCTAAAAGAAGGCGATGCGAACACCCGTCTGTTTCATTCCGTGGCTAATGGAAGACGTGTCAAAAACTTTATTCCGGCGATTAAACTGGGAGAGGATCTTATTACTGACGAGACTGACAAGAAAAACCTATTCTTTGAAACGTAATAAGGACTTGATGGGCTCCATCAGGAATAGAAATCACACGGTGGATTGGAGGAGCTAGGCATTCAGGCTACAGAGCTCTCTGACCTGGATGCCCTTGTTTCAGAAACAGAGGTGTGGAATATTATCAAGGAGATGCCCCAGGATCGCGCCCCTGGAACTGATGGGTTTATTGGCATTTTCTACCAAAATACTTGGCCTATTATAAAGAATGATATTATGGCTGGCATCCTTAAACTTTGGGTGGGAGACGGAAGAGGTTTTGGAAAGCTAAATAAAGCACTCATCACACTCATCCTTAAGAAGATTGGAGCTGAAGAAATTGGAGACTTCCGGCCGATTAGCCTTGTGCACAGCTTCTCTAAGTTATATACTCCAAGATCCTTGCTAATAGATTGCAGCCGAGGATTGGGCAGCTTGTGAAACCAAACCAATCCGCATTTGTCAAAGGTAGAAGCCTCCATGAAAACTTTCTACTGGTGCGACAAATGGCAAGGAAGCTCAACACTAGAAGGGAAAGAGGTCTCTTGCTCAAACTTGATATTTCCAGAGCATTTGATTCACTGTCTTGGGCATTTCTTTTTGAAGTCTTGAGGAGTTTGGGTTTCAGTGATATTTGGTGATCCCGCATTGCAGTTCTTCTTTCCTATGCAAGCACAAAAGTGGTTGTGAATGGTGTGGCGGGACGCAGCATCCGCCACGCTCGTGGCCTTCGTCGGGGAGACCTAGTGTCCCCAATACTCTTTATCCTGGCCATGCAGGTTCTGACGTTGTTGTTCGTTAAAGCGGCACAGGAAGAATATTTGTCTAGGATCAATGGATGCTCGGCTATGCAACGCATTTCTATCTAAGCTGATGACGTAGTGCTATTCATCAAGCCTCTACCGGAAGACATGGTAGCCACCAAGCAGATTCTGAAGATATTTGGCGAGGCATCAGGGCTACATATTAATTACAGAAAATCGACTGCAACTCTGATTAGAGGAGGGGAGCTGGAGAGGAAAATTGTGTAAGTATACTTGCAATGCAATGTAGTACCCTTCCCTATCAAGTACCTTGGGCTACAACTAGCTCTCCGTCCTCTCACTAAGGCGGAATGGCATCCCATGCTGGATCTTGTCACTACGGTTGTGCCAGCATGGCAACGAGGGATGATTGATAGAACTGGGAGGCTAATCCTGATTCACGTTGTGGTCTCGGCTAGGCCAATACACCAGCTGTTGATCGCTGATGCTCCGTGTTGGTTGCTGGATGAAATCTACAAGTGGCAGCGAGTCTTCTTCTGGGCTAGGAATGACCATCTAGATAGGGGGAGAATGCCTAGTGGCCTGGAATGCTATTTGCAAACCGAAAATATATGGTGGTCTAGGGATTAAAAACCTCAAGCTGCAGGGCTTGGCCCTCCGGGCACGCTGGGAATGGCTGAGGCGCACAGACGCCAGCCGACCATGGCAAGGTCTCCCAAAATTGATTGATGCTCCAGCTCAAGACGTTTTCTAGAGCCTAGCCAAGTTGGAGATCGGAAATGGCAAAAATACATTTTTCTGGAAGGATAGATGGCTATCGGGCTACACAGCTTTTGAAATCGACCCTAAACTTGCTGATTTGGTGGGTACTAGGGCCAGAAATAGGCGCACAGTTCATGCTGGGTTAGAACTGGATTGTTGGCTCATGGACATCTCAGGTGAAGTTTCCCACGTGATCGCCACTCAAATCATTCATCTTTGGATCAAAAGTGGTGATGTGCACAGGCACATGGATAATGAGGATAGTTTCAGCTGGCCTTGTGAAGCCTCGGGCGTTTACTCTGCTAGCTCCACCTATGACAGGTTGTGCATGGGAGATGAAGTCTTCGCTGTGGCAAAGTGCATCTGGAGCTGCAAGGTGCCACTCAAGTGCAGAATCTTCATTTGGCTAGCAGTCCGACCTAGGTTGTGGACCTCGGATCGGCGGGCAAGGCATGGACTTCAGCAAGCTCCCGACTTCTGTTATCTTTTCTTACAAGAGGAGGATGCGATCGATCACATTATGGTGCAATGTGTATATGCAAGGCAAGTCTGGTATAGGTGCAAACAGATCATGCAAATTCCATTCAATATCCCTGAGCATGATGATCAACTTGAGACATGATGGCTGGCTCAAAGAGCACCGTTGAACAAGAAAAATAGGAGGCGGTTCGATGCTTGGGTTATCTTGGTGTGCTGGAACTTGTGGAAACAGCGAAACGCCAGTCTTTGGTGAGATCAACAAGCAGTGGAATGAAGATAATCTGGCTTCAAGGATTGTGGAAGATATGAAGATGTGGAGCATTGCCGGTGTAGGTGATACTAACCTAGAGTGAGAAGTTTTTCTAGGGCTGGTGGTGTGGTGTTTCTCGGACGCTATTGTTGCAACAATAGCCAGACTCTGCAATCTAAAATTCTGCCTTCCAATAAGCTAAAGTACGCATTCGCGTACTCTCGAAAAAAAAGGTTCAATATGAATAACATTGCTCGTATTACAGAGAATTATCATCGACTGGACCCTAGTATATACTACCTCTATCCCAAAACTTAAGTCTTATATTATTTTTAGAAAGTCACACTATGTCAAATTTAACTAAGTTTTTACCATAAATCATTAACATGTAAAATACAAATTTAATATCATTAGGTATATAATAAAATAATTTTTTTATATGGTACCTACAAAATATCATATTTGTTGATAGATTTTCCTAAAAGTTTGGTCAAATTTTACTTGATTCTACTTTTCACCAAAAAATAAGTCTTAATCTTTGGGATGGAGGTAGTATAAGATAAACTCGAGTTGTTCATTATTCATACTCGCAGAATTGGAGAATTTATAGATTTCTAGATATTTGAAAGTCATGTCATGCTTTCTCCGGTATCACCCCATTAAGATGAAATTTGTTTTACATGTGGAGGCACTAAGATTTGAAAGAAATTTTCCGGCAACAAAGATAATACTTGCGCATCAAACGAGGGATAATCAAACGTCTTAATTATTTGAATTACATTACATTTTTAAAAAGAGGTAAACCTTTTGCCATTGAGTTGGAATTATTGGTATGTATTTTAGGTTCTACTTATAATTAATATGTTTTATTTTTATTGTATTAAGTGATTTGATCGAACCATATAC
This sequence comes from Lolium rigidum, assembly GCF_022539505.1. Taxonomy (NCBI): domain Eukaryota; kingdom Viridiplantae; phylum Streptophyta; class Magnoliopsida; order Poales; family Poaceae; genus Lolium; species Lolium rigidum. The sequence goes on from NC_061514.1 coordinate 335,275,538, forward strand.
ATCATTACTGTTTTACGACTATTTTGGTATTTACACCATTCAAAGTTCGCCCTACCTTAGATTTTTTTTGTCCTTTCATGGTGTTAATCCACATAGTCAATTCAATTTGAATCCACACACTTCTAGGTTGTTTTGTTGTGAAGTGTACAAGTAGATTGCCTAGCCTTCTCCAGTAGTTTGTATTTTTAGTTATTTTGACTAGGGCACGAACCTTGACATGGTATTAGAGTTCAGTGTTTTCAGTTCGAGTCCTCGCTTTCGTAATTTATCCTAAAATTGTTGTTGCCTCCTCTTTACCCGCGCATATGCTCATTCATATGTGTGCTCTTCTTCTATTTACGTGTTGATTTTCTCTTCTCCGGTCACATGTGAGAGAGAATGTTGTGAAGTGTATGAGTAGATTATTTAGTTGTTTCCGAACTTTCTATTACGTTTGGCTAGTGCATGAAGCTTGACACGTTTAACCATGGTTCAAATATAACCACAAGAATACCTTGTAAACGCGGACGACGGCGGCGTAGGGCGCCCAGCTGTGCGCGACGGACATGCCCACGCAACGTCCTCACGCTGCCGCACGCGCACGATACGCACAACGTCGCCAGCTTCCAACAAACAGAAACAGGGCGTGATCACCTCCACACTACTCGCCAACGACCAAATTCAGAGTAAAGCAGTGCAAAATAGTGAAACTCCCCTCAGGCCTCGTTTGGCAGCCCGGGTTCTAGGTGGATTCACGTGTATTTTACCAGCCTAGCCCGTTACCCAGAAATACTCGCTACAGCCCATTTGGCAGCCCGGTATAGAGGCGTGTAAGCCCGACAAAACTCGCACAAACTCGTCGGGTGGACGGGTTTCCAAGACGCGAGGAGGGTGACGCGTTTCTTACACGCGCGGCGGCGACGGCTGCAGCAGAACTACTGTCGCGGCGGAGCTTCACCGACGGCGCGGTCGATCTCGCCGCCGCCAGATCTCACCGCCGCCAGATCTCGCCACCGCTTCCTCCCGCCACCACCTCCTCGACACGAAGACCTCTTCGGTCGCCAGATCCGGCCGCCTCCTCGCCGTCGCCCCCAACGGAACCTCCAACCGCCGTATCCTCTGCGCCGTCAGCTCGGCCACCAGCTGCTCCGTTGAATTGGCGTTCACTCCGGTATGTTCCCCTCCATTACGATAGCTGTGTACTGGGTTTAACTGAATAGTTGCGGCATAGATGCACAAATCTTTGATTTGGTCCGGTTATTTAATGCCGATAGACATGCACAACGATGATGCGCCATGGACGCCATGAATTTGCAGTTGTATGTTTCCATGTGATGCCTGCACAGCGTGATGTATTATCAGTAGCCAGTATACTATAAGGAATGAACATCATTTTTGCTTATTTTTAGTGTTGAAAGAGGTTTTGTTAGTCCATCAGACATCTTGATTTATTCGATGCAATACACTGTTGAAAGTAGAGATTATTCCCCAGTCTTGTCAATAAATCACAACAGCATTTTAATGGATATTTAATATACTGCTGTAGATTACAACCGTTTCTTGGATGCTACATTATCACTATTCCAGGTTGTTGATTAGTTTCTGACGCTAAAGAAAGAGAAATAGCTGCTTGTTGATTGCTTGTGCTGTTGTGCTTGTGCGTATATACGCATACTGATTGTGCACACCACATCCATTAACTAACTAGATCATACTCTGAAACACGATATTAATGCTCGGTCGCTAGCTGCGGCGCTGCCGCAAGAAACTCACATATGATTCATATCCTGATTTTGAGGGGCGGATACAGTTCAAGGGCGGCAGCAGGCAGCCGGTAGCCTTCGCGCTAGGCCGCTAGGTAAGATGCCTTCAGTTTGCTAGCTTGTCATAAAAAATAGTGTAACAGTCGTATCATTTTGTCTGTCTTGGACCTCCATGGAGACTTGCGATAGCTTTTTTGTCATGATCATTGAGATCAATCTAGCTATTTCATTGTCAGGTTTTGCATTTTGTATATAATTGGCACCAAATACTGTATGAGATCGTTTTTACTTGCTTTAGTCGGCTTGGTTGAAATAGCTCTTGTAGCTTATAGACTCTTCCTGGGAAAACACACCAGTTGATGCTTAAGTTTATCTGTGTGAGTGAACTTGTCCATGTCCACTGATTATATGCCTCTGTTTATGCAGTAACATATGCTGTTTACTAGCAGTTTATACCTCTTTTTCAGGAGCCCAAGCCTTATTGGATTTCAATCGAAGAGGAGGAGGGTCCACCAAGCTGGGATAGGATTCAGTGCATGTTAGTTTTGGAAAGTTGACAGAGATTACATTCATTTGTATGTGCATATCTTACCTTCTTGTTAGACCAATCTCATTCTATAACCTGCCGCTGATTCAACGTGACTCTTCTCTGCATTGACCATGTGTCCAATTCTGCAAGTAGTAGGATTGCATCGACTATAGGTTCAGTTCTGCAAATAGGAGGATTGCATCGACAGGGAAGTTGTGCATATGTTCTGCAAGTAATAGGAACCGAAGAGGAGAATGCTCCACCAGGCTAGGACTCTGTGCCTAACCCTTGAAACTGGTAGTAGTAGTAGGACCGGAGTGTTTGTACATCTGCTGTTTTCAGACTATGCAGGGTTCAGTTGCTTCGAGTATCACTTAACAATGCCAATGAGTTTACTCACTGTTTATGCCTCTGTTGTTTCAGGAATGCAGCATAGTTGAACTCAGGAATCCAAGAAGAGGACGCTCCACAGCTAGTAGTTTTTAGTTTATGTTTTCTAAGATTGTGAACTGGCAAATTTGTCATCTCTGCTTCCAAAGTTGAGCACAAGAAGTGCCATTTAATATATTGCATTTACTTGATACTTAATTTAGTTTTGTGGTCACCATTGATTGAAGTTAATGTGAGCCAGTTGATGAACAGATTGGTGTACAATTTTGATTTTTATTACTTCACAATGCAACATGCCATTTGCTCCCAGTTTGTGTTCAAATGCGATCAGATAAATCCCTGTATGCCAAACGATGGGATTGGGTGGAGAGTATTGTGGTGTGAGAGTATTGGGTGGGAGAAAGGGAATTGGGTGACGGAAGTGTATTCACCAAAAACACGTTGTATTATACACTCCAAAACACTGGAATCCACCGTTGCCAAACAAGGCCTCAGGTGTCAGGTGGTTTGGATAGAACGGCCGGCCGATGGCGTCCGGCGTCACCGCCGCGACGGCTCCTCCCTCGGGCGCCAAGCACTCGGTCCTCCTCCTGCGCCGCGCCAACGACTACCTCGCCACCGCGCTACGGGCGCGCTACCGCGTCCTCAGCTTCTACGACTCGGGCGCGCCCCTCCCGGCCTTCCTCGCCGCGTCCGCCGCCGCGGAGCCCGAGCCCCCGCGGGCTGCGCTCGTCGTCGGCGGCGGAGCCATCCGCGTGGACACCGCCTTCCTCGATGCGGCGCCGTACCTTCGCTGCGTCGTGACCACCTCCGCCGGCCTGGACCACATCGACCTCGCCGAGTGCGCGCGCCGGAGCGTCCTCGTGGCCGGCGCCGGCGAGGTATTCTCCACGGACGTGGCCGACCACGCCGTAGGGCTCCTCATCGACGTGCTCCGGAAAGTCTCCGAGGCCGACCGCTACGTCCGGCGCGGGCTGTGGCCGGTCCAAGGAGACTACCCGCTCGGCTCCAAGGTCTGTCCTTTCTTTCTTCTCTACTGATGAAGACAGTAACAGATACAGTACCTCTGAACACAAATTCAATTCATTTCTTATTTTTAGGCCACATTTGCCGGTGTAATCAATTTGAACTCAAAACTGGACTACTCGATTCAACTGCTAAGATTGATTTGAACTCAGATCTTGTCCATTTTGGAAAGAATTGTACTAGGATGGTTACGCGCAAACAGCTTACGATGAATCGTCCAATTAGAGCAACAGTAGGGTGGTGGAACTGAGACTATTTTCTGTTAATAAAACTGGGAATCTGGAGTCTGGACGGGGTACCTTATTACCGTGTTCATCATTCAATACCTCACCGGTTCTAACCGCTTACTAAATACCTGAAGTCCTGTTCTTGTCATACATTGTACCTTCTGTGAAAATAGTGTCAATATTAATTCTGATATTGTACCAGCTAGGTGGCAAGCGCGTAGGCATCATCGGTCTGGGGAGCATCGGTTCATCGATCGCTAGGCGTCTCGAAGCATTTGGCTGCGTCATCCAGTACCATTCCAGAAGACCAAAGGATACCGTCTCCTTCAGATATTTCCCCGATGCGATTAGCCTCGCCACTGAATCTGATGTGCTCATTGTCGCGTGCGCCCTGAACGCTCAGACACGGCACATTGTCAACATGGAAGTCCTGGAGGCACTAGGAGAAGACGGCGTAGTGGTGAACATCGCACGTGGAGGGAACATTGATGAGGCGGCGCTGATCAGGGCGCTCAAGGGAGGGGAGATAGCTGGTGCGGGCCTAGACGTATTTGAGAAGGAGCCAGAGGTGCCGACGGAGTTCTTCTCCATGGACAACGTGGTGCTCACCGCTCATGAGGCGGTCTTCACCACGGAGTCTCGCTCCGACCTTAGCGACCTCATGATTGGAAACCTGGAGGCATTCTTCTACAGTAAGCCGTTGCTCACGCCTGTTCTTCCCAAGTAGATGTGGGTTTTTTTTTTTTTGAGGTAAGTTGATGTGGTTGATAATAGAACAAGGAGATCATACCAAACTCAGGGTACATACATTCTTTGTCATGTTTATTACCCCTGAAAAGTAGATATATGCTACTCCATGTCATTCGTGGGTATTTTTCTTTTTCATTTTAGGAAGATAGCATGGGCACTGGCTTTGCATGCGCGTGTTTTGGACGTCTTGAAAGAGAACGTTGAGTTCGATGATAACGCACAAGCGACATCACCAAGCCTAAAAACTTAGCACCAAACAATGCCGAGACAGACCGAGAAAAGCAGGAAGAAGTGAAGTTGGATCGGTCGAAAGGATCTCGAAGTCGAGAGGATGCGGAGAAACAAACCCGCTTGCCGAGCGATCACTCTACACATTGCAGAGCTAGGAGAGTCGCAGCCACCGTCGAAGGGTATCCCACTGCCGAGCTCATGTCGCGACTCCGAGAACCGCTGACGGAACCGAAGGGCAGAGTTCCACCGAGAAGACCGTTGCACCTCCTCTTGGCCTCAAACATGAGAACCACCACCAAAAGAGTGATCCCCAGCACTATGCGAGGCAACGAGAACCTCCCACACCATCGAAGGACAACGATCACCGAGACCTCACCGCTGCCACGAACATCCCTGAAAGAGAGGTCAACCATTGTTGCAAAAGAGCAGCAGGATTTAGCTTGGCCACAAGATGCAACGCACAGGGGACTAGAGCTTGCCGAGCTCGCCCAAGCAGGAGCACCACAATCTACACAAGGGGACACGGAACCAGAATAACACTTCCAACGAAGCCAACGACGCCCGAGGACGTCGCCGTTGTTGCCACTGACCAAGATCAGAGCAGGGCTTTCGCCCGTTCCGTATCCACCCCGATAGCCTACTGCAAGCAGGAGGAAGGATTCCACCGCGACGCCTCCAAGGAGGATCATGACGCCGGAGGCGACATCGCCGCTGAACTTTCGCCCGAAAAGCTAACTCCACCTCCACTGTGAGAGGAACGCAGGAGGGGTCCAAGCTCAGATCTGAAGGAGACCCGTAGGGTCAATGCGACCAAGCCGACAGCCGATGCCAGGGATGGCCAGAGGCCAACGCGGCCGAGCCGCGCCCAGGATCCGGATCTGGAGGCGAAGAACCACATTGAGCAGGCAAAAGCAGGTGCACTGTGGCGTGGATGAGCGAGCTCCGGGGAAGAAGATCCGAGCAGGACGAGGAGCAACCGCAGCAGGGATGGCCCACCTTCACCGCTAGCTAGCAGCCAGCGCCGGCGAGGCGGAGGACGGGCGAAAAGATAGGGCGTCAGGGGAGGCCAGGCCCCATCCGAGCAGCCCAGCGCGAGAACCAGCCAGTCCTGCCGCCGCCAGCCGCCTGAGAGCTTTGCCCATAGACGTATGCCGGCAGCGGCGAGGGGAGGGCCTGTGGTGTGGGGGGTGGCGGCACGGTGGCTAGGGTTTCTGCCCGGATCGCCTCGAGGGAGACGATACGGGGGCTCCTTCAAATGTGGTTATAATCAATCCACTCGTGTGCACATGAGTAACGAGAGACACGCAAGAAGAACAACAATGTGCGAGTCTCTCCTGGTGAGACTGTGGGCATCTCAAGCGGGCGCGACGCAAATGGACGCCGAGCAAACGGACGCTGAGCGACCGTTTGCGTCCGCCTTGACCGAAAATGCGTCTGGCACCACCTCCAGCGACGCGACGCAAAGTGACCGGGTCGTTCGCAGAGACGCAAACCTGGCGCATATTTGCGGTAGGTTTGCGTCTCTGCGGACGCGCAAACTGTCCGCTCGCGTCTCCACCGGGCCCGCTTGGCAGCGAGTCTGCATCGAGAGCATCGCTTCGGCGGCCAGCGCTTCTGCGTCTGCGCCGCAGCCTTCGCCATCAATGGCGCGGCTGCCTGTTCTGCGCGCGCACTGGCGGGCGGCGGCTGGGCTTCTGCACGGCCTTCAATGGCATTGTATCCCGCGCGCGGCCGCCATTAAAAGTCCAGCGGCCGCGTTCCTCCTTCGCCCACACCTCCACTCGCACCACCACCGCCGCAGCGTCATGGGGAAGAAGAACGACTTCGAGGCCACCGGTAGCGGCAGCAAGAAGGGGACGAAGAGGGTGTCGCTGCCCGTCATGCTGGGGAGGCTGATGCATGGGAAATGGATGCCGTGCGAGTGCTGGTCGGGCGTGCAACTGCCTGGCGGCTGGTGGCTCAGCTACCGCCGGGTGCCCATCCCTCTCGTCCCTACGCGCGAGCCTGATCGGACCGCGGAGATCCGGCGAAGGAGGCGGTACCTACCGCCGGACCTCCGCGCCGATCCGGCATACGCCATCGACTCTGAAAGTTGGCGTACCTATCTGACGACCGAGACGGATAGCAGGAGGAAGGCGGGCTTCATGGGCGACAGGGATTTTCCCTTCGACCGTCCACCACCGACTCGTCCACGAAGACAGCAGGCGTCGACACGTCGTCAGCAGGTGCGAACGCACGCGCAGTACAACGACGACGACCACGACCACGACAACAACGACTACGACGACTACGACCACGACAACGACTACATCGAGGCGCTCGCGTACCATAACGAGGAGGTCAAGGACGACAGCGATGACTACGTCGCGGCCGTCTTCCACGAATGGCAGCACACCATGGCGGAGGGCCGCAAATTTGACTTCCCCGAGAACATGACGGACGACGAGATGGCGAAGGTCGGCGTCCTCGTCTCCGAGAACGACGCACCAGTGCAGCCGCCGCTGCCCCGCTACGCCACCGGCGTCATGCCGCCGGGCCTGTCGGAGGATGAAGCGCTTCGACTGGCGCTACAGGACTCGGCCGCGCCACAACCGCCGCCGTAAAACCTCTGGGCTCCTCCTCCACAGCCGCATCCCTGGGCGCCGCCACAGCTGCATCCCTGGGCGCCTCCACCGCCGCCACAGCCGCATCCCTGGGCGCCTCCACCTCCAGCACCGCCGGCGCGCCCGGCGTACGCTCCCCCGGATGGCAACTGGCCGTGGGCGGTACCGGAGCTCATCGTGCTCGACAACGACGACGAGCAGCAGTAGGCGCACGCGTTTAGGGTTTTTTTCATGTGTTAAACTATGTAAATTATGTTTTCATGTTAAAAAAAATATTTCGGCCAAAAAATGTGTCGTGCCGTTGGAGCCACCCCCGACGCAAACGGACGCATGGTCGATTTCGACAATTTCGGCCGACGCGAACGAACTCGAGCGGACATTTCCGGACGCTAAAATGCAGTCACGTGGCTGGAGATGCCCTGAAGGTTATAATGGAGCTGCCGCATATCAGGCGTCACAGCTCCAAGCTCCAATAGTAATCCCATTTTATCGATCCGGTGCGCTGCCAAAGCTTTTCGAGTTGTATTCTTTGCATTACATGCAAACATAATATACCTAATTTCCTTTGATGTGGAGGATATGTGAATGAGGACACCTATTTAAATTACATTTCAATAGCTACCCAATCTACCCGAGAGGAAGAGCTTGTAGTTACTGAAACTACATGGCATGTGTCATGGTGTTTGATCCACATAGTCAATGCAATTTGAATTGACACACTTCTAGGTTGTTTGTCACTTTGTCCATGGTTCCTATGTGAAGTAACCACTAGAGTACCTTGTAATATTTATTTAATAGAAATCGACACACGCATATTGTTTCGCGGTGATATTATTTGTATTTATTGACACAAATGCACCTAACGATTTGTCATGCATTTCATCGACAAAATGTGCATCGAACGGTTCATGAATTCTATTGACCCTTGGACACCATTTTAGTATTTTTTTTTACGATTTTATAATTAGATATGGGTGTTCAAATAGTTCATCCTTCCAAAAAAAACCGCTTAAGTTTTTCTAGATATGGATGTATTTATAACTAAAACATACTAGATAAAATTGAGCGTTTTTTTAGGGACGGAGAAAGTAATATATCTCGATGTATGAGTGATGAAGGTTGAACCTTTGTGGGTTGCCCCATCTCACAAATTTGACCATGGGGAGTGTGATTACAGAGGGAATCAGCGGGGAGGTGGACGAACTCGAAGAACACGATATAAACACACGCACACAAATTGGTTGTACTCGTTTGCCCAAACCATCAACTATAGAATTGCAAGATAAAGATCAAAAGGTAGAATTCCTTGCAAAAGATCGACAAACCCAAATAGAATTCCAAATAGCAAGAGATCAATCAAAGACATAGTTGCAAAACAAGAGATTTTCAATCGATAGAGTTGCTAGAATGGAAAAGATCTAGGTAAGGAGCCTTGATACAATAGATTGGGAATCTAAGGAGAGGGGGTTTCCCTAATCCACAAAGGAATAATAGGCATAAGCCAAGTTCCATCTCAGTTTATCTCTAACCCTAGATTTGAACCCACAAGGCTACTTATACTAGTTGGTTGGAAGGGGTAAGTTACATGACAAAATAGGTAGAGAGCAGTAGTTCTTCTCAAAAGAGGCGGTAGTATCGGTTGGTGGAAGTTCTTGTGTTTTGGTGCGGTAGTGCGGTGGATGCACCTAGTGTTAGTACCGGCCATTTGGGGCAGTAGTACCACCTTGGAGCATCTAGCTTTTATTCTTCCTTTTCTTCCATGCCTTTGTGAATTCGTCCTTTCCGCCTCGAGCTTCCATGCTGCCCACTCTACTCTCCATCCATGACGATGTATCCCACCATTGACACAAGGTGAATTATAAAGTAGTATACCATTCCTGAGGGTAGCAATGGGACTCGCATAGAGGATTGTGTTCACCTTTACTTCATGTGATGGCGTGGACATACATGATGTGGTGAAGACCGACGGTCGGGCTACATCAACGAAGGTAACAAAATTGATAGCTCGTAGAAACGCACGTTCATTCAACTAATAGACGATTAGTATTTAAATAGGTCACGTGGGCCTGAACCAGTTGGTCATATTTAGGCACATGTCATGCCTTCACGGCTCGGTCCACCTGAGAAGGAACGCCGACTCGAAGACGGCGCGGTCATACAGGATGGGGGCGCTGCGGTCGTCGTCACGCCTGACGCGCGTGAGCTCGTCCAGGGCGTCGCCGATCCCGCTCATGTAGATGGAGCAGGCGCTGACGAACTCTTCGCCATAGCTGCCGGCAGCCTCTGCCTTGATCAACGGCTGCTAGATGTCCTGCATCTTGCGCGCGAACGGCGGGCGGTCCAGGCACACGAACACCTCGCATGCGGGGAACCGGCGGACGCCGCTGAAGGGCGCGGCGTGGCCGCACAGCTCGGCGACGTCATGCCTTCACGGCTCGGTCCACCTGAGAAGGAACGCCGACTCGAAGACGGCGCGGTCATACAGGAAGGGGGCGCTGCAGTCGTCGTCACGCCTGACGCGCGTGAGCTCGTCGAGGGCGTCGCCGATCCCGCTCATGTAGATGGAGCAGGCGCTGACGAACTCTTCGCCATAGTTGACGGCAGCCTCTGCCTTGATCAACGGCTGCTGGATGCCCTGCATCTTGCGCGCGAACGGCGGGCGGTCCAGGCACACGAACACCTCGCCTGCGGGGAACCGGCGGACGCCGCTGAAGGGCGCGGCGTGGCCGCATAGCTCGGCGACGTCATGCCTTCACGGCTCGGTCCACCTAAGAAGGAACGCCGACTCGAAGACGGCGCGGTCATACAGGACGGGGGCGCTGCGGTCGTCGTCACGCCTGACGCGCGTGAGCTCGTTGAGGGTGTCGCCGATCCCGCTCATGTAGATGGAGCAGGCGCTGACGAACTCTTCGCCATAGCTGCCGGCAGCCTCTGCCTTGATCAACGGCTGCTGGATGCCCTGCATCTTGCGCGCGAACGGCGGGCGGTCCAGGCACACGAACACCTCGCCTGCGGGGAACCGGCGGACGCCGCTGAAGGGCGCGGCGTGGCCGCACAGCTCGGCGACGTCATGCCTTCACGGCTCGGTCCACCTGAGAAGGAACGCCGACTCGAAGACGACGCGGTCATACAGGACCGGGGCGCTGCGGTCGTCGTCACGCCTGACGCGCGTGAGCTCGTCGAGGGCGTCGCCGATCCCACTCATGTAGATGGAGCAGGCACTGACGAACTCTTCGCCATAGCTGCCGGCAGCCTCTGCCTTGATCAACGGCTGTTGTATGCCCTGCATCTTGCGCGCGAACGGGCGGGCGGTCCAGGCACACGAACACCTCGCCTGCGGGGAACCGGCGGACGCCGCTGAAGGGCGCGGCGTGGCCGCACAGCTCGGCGACGTCATGCCTTCACGGCTCGGTCCACCTGAGAAGGAACGCCGACTCGAAGACGGCGCGGTCATACAGGACGGGGGCGCTGCGGTCGTCGTCACGCCTGACGCGCGTGAGCTCGTCGAGGGCGTCGCCGATCCCGCTCATGTAGATTGAGCAGGCGCTGACGAACTCTTCGCCAACGGCTGCTGGATGCCCTGCATCTTGCGCGCGAACGGCGGGCGGTCCAGGCACACGAACACCTCGCCTGCGGGGAACCGGCGGACGCCGCTGAAGGGCGCGGCGTGGCCGCACAGCTCGGCGACGTCATGCCTTCACGGCTCGGTCCACCTGAGAAGGAACGCAGACTCGAAGACGGCGCGGTCTTACAGGACGGGGGCGCTGCGGTCGTCGTCACGCCTGACGCGCGTGAGCTCGTCGAGGGCGTCGCCGATCCCGCTCATGTAGATGGACCAGGCGCTGACGAACTCTTCGCCATAGCTGCCGGCAGCCTCTGCCTTGATCAACGGTTGCTGGATGCCCTGCATCTTGCGCGCGAACGGCGGGCGGTCCAGGCACACGAACACCTCGCCTGCGGGGAACCGGCGGACTCCGCTGAAGGGCGCGGCGTGGCCGCACAGCTCGGCGACGTCATGCCCAGGCGCTGACGAACTCTTCGCCATAGCTGCCGGCAGCCTCTGCCTTGATCAACGGCTGCTGGATGCCCTACATCTTGCGCGCGAACGGCGGGCGGTCCAGGCACACGAACACCTCTCCTGCGGGGAACCGGCGGACGCCGCTGAAGGGCGCGGCGTGGCCGCACAGCTCGGCGACGTCATGCCTTCACGGCTCGGTCCACCTGAGAAGGAACGCCGACTCGAAGACGGCGCGGTCATACAGGACGGGGGCGCTGCGGTCGTCGTCACGCCTGACGCGCGTGAGCTCGTCGAGGGTGTCGCCGATCCCGCTCATGTAGATGGAGCGAGCGCCGACGAACTCTTCGCCATAGCTGCCGGCAGCCTCCCGCCTTGATCAACGGCTGCCTGGATGCCCTCGCATCTTGCGCGCGAACGGCGGGCGGTCCAGGCACACGAACACCTCGCTCGCGGGGAACCGGCGGACGCCGCCGAAGGGCGCGGCGTGGCCGCACAGCTCGGCGACGTCATGCCTTCACGGCTCGGTCCACCTGAGAAGGAACGCCGACTCGAAGACGGCGCGGTCATACAGGACGGGGGCGCTGCGGTCGTCGTCACGCCTGACGCGCGTGAGCTCGTCGAGGGCGTCGCCGATCCCGCTCATGTAGATGGACCAGGCGCTGACGAACTCTTCGCCATAGCTGCCGGCAGCCTCTGCCTTGATCAACGGCTGCTGGATGCCCTCCATCTTGCGCGCGAACGGCGGGCGGTCCAGGCACACGAACACCTCGCCCGCGGGGAACCGGCGGACGCCGCTGAAGGGCGCGGCGTGGCCCCCGTTAGTATTTTTCAGTCTTTTTCCACCATTAGTACTCCCTTTGTTCACAATTACCCTTTTGGGTTTAGTCAAAGTTAAACTTTACAAAGTTTGATCAAATATATAGAAAAATTTATCAACATATAATATAGAATTAGTATTTTAGTATCGTCGTAAAATATATTTCATATTATATGAATTAGATATTATGGATGTTGATTTTTTTTGCTACATACTAGGTCAAACTCTACAAAGGTGGACATTGACGAAACCCAGAATGCAGGGTAAATAAAAACAAATTGGATAACGTAATCATGTAAAAGTAGTTATTGAATATAGTTTTTGAGATTACAAAAAAAACAAATATCATAATTTTTGATGGGCTAGAACAAAGCCGGACCAAAGAAAAAAGGCCGGTGCAAGCATTTGACATTTTTCGATAAAGGGAATATATTAATATCGAGAGATACCAATTACACCCAGCCTCTGCAACAACGCACCACCCTAATGGCACTACGGATGCACACAGCCAAAAAAAAAAGGAAAAAAAAACTAAGAAACAAAAATCCCGCTACAGTGTCTCGGACCTAACAACAGCAATACATCCACCACCATGACAACACCTGAATTGCAGACTCTCCAAAAAACGACGCCTCCAAGAAGGTAACAGTGCTCCAACACCGTCGTCGCCCGATCAAAGATCTTAGGTTTTCACTCTGAAGATAGTCCCCACTCTCAAAACAATGCCTCCACCAAGGCCACTGCCAGGCACAACCAGTTAAGACCAGACCTTGGAATTCACCCTGAAAGGTAGGACTCTGCGCTTCACATGTGTTGTCGCCCCCACTTTCATACCGCTGATGTGAAGCCCAGACACCAAGCAAGCCCCTCAACAGCGCGGAGATTTGAACCTCCCTTAGCTAGTCCTCCCCTCCGGCCTTCATGAAATTCTCTTCTTCCGACATTCATCATGGATCCATAGTCACTTGATGTCAACACAGAAAAAGAGCTTCACGCCGCTCCCTCCAGAACCAAACGGTCGGAATAAAAGCATGGGTGCGCGCGACCGAATACCACCCGATCCAGCGAACTCCAGACATAAGATGCACTGTTCCATTCGCCGACGGAGCCTTCCGGAACTCATCACTCCGGCTAGATGAAGAAGATCAACCTCCAGAAGGTCTTCGTCTTGGCGTGTGAGGAACCCTAGGACCACCGCCATTACACAGGCCGAGCCCCCACGCCAACGGCCATCCTCGCCGCCTGTCACACCGAAGATCCGGCAAGACGGACGACCCTGGGGTGCGGGAACCAGCAGGCTACACAGCCGCGATCAGCCCTGGTCGCACCGCCACCGGCTGCACTGAGCCCACCGCCGGCAGCAACCACCGAGGACCGCCGCCGCCGTAGCGCCTTCTCCGCAACCCTCCGCCGATCGATCCACCGCCCTACTCCCCTCCGCACCGCCATAGGACGACTGGCCTAGGTGGGGGACCTAGACCCGCAGCGAAGCCACCGCCATCAACGAGTAGCGCCGCCGCCGCCAGGCTGGGGACGCCGCCCCAACCTCTGCCAACGCCGAAATCCGCCGATGCCGCCCCAGACGCACCGAAGAGCCGCCGCCGCTCCTCCACCCGAGCACCTTCGGCGCCAGGGGCCGCCGCCACCGCGGCAGATGCCGGCGGCAGCGGCGGGAGGGAGCCTGCTCGAGGGGAGGGGGTGTGGTGGTTGGGCTTGGCCCCCCGGCGGCGCCCTGGCAAGCATTTGACATGAACGACTCATAAGCAATAGATACGAAAACCCTATGACCCGTCCCAAGCAGAGCAAGGGCGTCGCGTCACGCACCACCGTGACCTATGGGTCTGGCCAGTTTTACATTCACTAGATTTAAATGTGCGCCTTGGCGCACGATCCCGTGAAGTTCATGTCCATTTTTATTTTATATGACGATGATAAAAATAGCTGCTAATATGATATTACATTTCGTAGATTTTGAAATTTCAAATAAGTAAAACTGATTAGATTCCGAGCTTAACAGTATTAGATCTTAGGCGTAATAATATGATGTAATGAGACCACTACAGGATTAGACAATAGCCTATGCATACCCGTCGGTACGTTCCAAAATGATAAACACCTATTTAATCGTTAGTTGTCCATTGGATCGTTGTAAGGTTGTGCACATCTTGATATCTTTTACAGGCTTGATCTCTTCTATTAGAGTTTGGAGCGAGGCAGCGAGCTCTCGCCGGAAAAGGGCTCTTGAGCAGCTGGCTCTGGTTTCTCGGCGGCGATGACTGGAGGATGCCGACGATGAGGGGCAGAGACACCTCTGTACTGGATGCGTTGATCTGGATTCTTGTAGGGTGTTTTCTGTAAAATGTAGGCCTCTTTCTTCAAATATTAGGTTTCTAGAGCGAGTATTTGCAAGGGGCTTACTGAAAATTGCAATCCTGCCACTTTTAATGGTTATTTTCTGGGGTCTTCCAAACGGACCAGACCCCTCTTTGTGTGCAAAAACAAATACTCGAGTTTCTGTTGTACCTGTTTGCTTTTGTGTGTCTGCTTACTCGCCACGCGTCTTGTTTATCTGGGAGGTGAGTCTTGTCGGAGTGTGTCCAAGAGAGTGTGTCCAAGAGCTCCGACATAGGGTGAGACAGGTCTAGTGACCGGCGGGGCGAGCGGGCTGGGTGGCAAGGATGGGTGGAGGGAGCGGGCTGCAGGTCGGCCGAAGGGGTCTAGTGCCGGCGTCGTCGTGGGAGATTTTCCTCCGGCGCTGATTTCCTATTTTCAGTTGATGCTGTGTCGAGTGTATCTCGTGCTCCTGTTTATTGTGCTTCCTGATTATGCGGTGGTGAGGGGATTTTGGACTTGCTCTATGTTATGCATGGTGTGTCCGGGTTGGGGAGTTTGGATCCGTAATTTTCATTGAGAGAGACGAACAAGGGTAGGTGTGCTGCGTGTGAGGAGCGCGGAGCGGGGGGTTGAGGAAACCGGGGAGTTTGGATCCTTAACTTCAGTCACCCATTCTTCCTCAGCCTGTAATTAGTTTTCGTGGTTCGTTAGCTTTTTAGTTACATTATCTCTTTCTCAGTTTCCATCCGAGTCTTTCTTTCTTCAGATTCTTAGGTTGTTTAGTTCAGTGATCCATTATCTTCAGTTTTTCATATCAGCCTTGATCCATTCTCAATCTTGTTCACTTTTCTTCAGAGTCAGTTGTTGATACCTGACATTTTCTTGGACTGGTCTTCCGCGTGGTTTCTTTATTCTGTGCTTTTAGTGGGAGAGAGAAGTTGGAGAAGAAAGAGGAACAAAGCGTTGGAGCAGCAGAGCAGCAGTCGCCTGCAGCCAGGGTGAGCTCTCTATCTCATTTGAAATAATATTTCTTCTCCAATTCGTTTTGCTTATTTCTTCATTTTAATTTGCTCAGTTCTTCACTAAAATTTTCTTAGTTACTAATCTCAACTTTGTTTTAGTGGGAGAAGAAAGGGGAACCAAGCAAAAAAGTAGCAGACCGGAAATTTGCCTTCATCGACAAGTGAGCTTTTTATGTCTCATTAAATATAATTTGTGGATTTTCTCATTTTTTAACTGAATTCCTTAAGTTTATCAATCTCTCAGCCATTCATTCATATTATTTTTCTCTATTACGCTCTAAATATGCGTCATTTGTTTTAGATTCATTCTTTAGTTTTGATTTTGTCACTCTTCAACAATTATCTTTTCGTTGTTTTTAGATTCTGTTTGTATAGATTGGGAAAGAGATAAGCGGGTATGTATCATGCTCCACTGTGAAGAGGGAAGATATGGAGCGAGTAATAGGCCGGGGATTTTCTAATCGGCTTTCATGTAGGGTATCCAGATTTTCTTTGTAGCATCAATTGTCGTTTGCGGACATGCATGTTGCAAACTGTCAGTGTGCATATGTTCTAACTATGTGTGAACACCTCCGAGGGATGTGTCGTGTTTGTTGATAGATGAACTACCGAAGCTAGTTTTATTACTGAGGATGATGGTGTCATCGCACACATAGGCTTAGCTGAGATGATACCTAACCAGGCTGGTTCATCATTGATGGTATGCGAGTCGTCTCAAATAATGGGATAATTTGCTTCCATGGGCAGGACCTTTTGTGTGGCCATTTCACCACTTTTAGCTTTCTTTACTTCACTTTCTGTTGCATTTTTGCTCATTCTTGATATACATGCAGGTACTATTCAGTGGTTAGTCATGCTTCTGTTGAAATGCAATAACATCTGCTGATTGGTTCTTGGAGAAGGAAGTGTTGCAGCTGTTTTCAAGGTACTATTTAGTGGTTAGTGATGCTCAAGTGGTTGATGCACCAAACTAAGTTAGGTTGAAAGTGGGGCAACCTATCATTCGCTGCTTTTATGTAGCATACATCTACTGGGAAACCCAAAATATATTTATCTTAATGTGTTTATCTGAACCAGATTGTTATCTGACTTTTTTCACATGAATCTGGGTCTCTAGATGAGCTATTAATCACTGGCATACCCTTCCATTAGTCTCGATTCCATCGGACTCAACTTTTAGTCTAACTTCTACCCGGCACTAAGTCTGTGCTGTTGGGCTATTTCTAAGATATATTTTGGTATCTGTTTTTAGCCAAAATAGTGTCTATTCCCGAAATAAAAAAAATGGGATGGTTAATGGTCACTCCTTTTAGCTATGTCGTGAAAGGATTTAACTGCAGCACCGATTAATTTTGTCGAGTTAGTTGAGACAATCCGGATGGAACGAAAAATATTGCATCCTACATAGCACCCTCTGTGGTCAAATTGGTCGTGTGGAAAGAGAAGGGCCTTAGCGCTCGACACCTCTTCTCACATCAAGCGAAGCCAAATTCCTTGGGTCTGACAGGAATCAGCGATAACGACTGGGACTTTAGCCTTGGCACCCATTCTAAGCGCTTGCGTTGTAAATGCCCCTAGAAATTCAGTCTTCCATTTAACTATACATGTTATACAATGACCGAAAACGATAGTCCTTGTAAATATAGAGAAGAATGCAGTCATTTAGATGTTTAACTCAAACTTGGATATGCACATTTGATTATCAGCACTAAGTCTGCATGTAAAAAGGAACATATATGTAAGTACATTCAAGTCTGCATCATAGGGTGATAGTACGCACCAGTTAACTGTACTGATATGCACTTATAAGAATGAGCAAGTCAGGCTAGATCTATATATTCATGTTTCGATTCAAAGCACATAGTGTAGCATTAAACTCAACAGTATGAAAACTCAACAGTAGCCATGATAGCAAACCAAGAAAGGACCTTAGAATTACAGAGCGATTGTCCATATTACAGTACTCCAGCAGTGATCCATAGTAACTTAGTGTTTTTCCTTGGAGCTCACATATACTTGTGGCAGTGGTAGATAAGTGGCTAATATTTTCTATTGCAGGTGGACTGCTTGTTCTGGACAAAATGCATACTTCTAGGCTGATTCTTTGGTTTCCTGGTATATACATGCTTCTCGACGGGTTGATCTCTGGTATGTCCAAGCTTCAATATCACCTTGTTCGGAATACGTAGCTGAAGCTTTATAGTTATGAATTTCCAACTAAGTTAACAATGCATCAAAAAAAGTAAATTTCTATTAGCTAGCATACCATGAAAGATGAAACCTATTCGAATGAACATAAGCTACAAATATTCCGATTGCAGTACATGGCATTTAACTTTGCTTCGCAGACTCAAAACACATATTAGTGAGATGATGCAATTTATTTCTTCAAAACACGACATTTTTACTATTACTTTCAATGATTTGGAACTAAAGTCAATAAGTCAGATTTCCGCACAGTCTACTTATCCATACAAACTACTTTGGGACGAATAGAAGTTCTCTATTTTTTCAGCAACATTTCTCTCGCATGTATCAAATAAGTATAAAAGATTTTCATACGAATGATCCATATAGCCTAATATAGATACATGATGCTTAGTATCCATTGAAATGGAACCACTTCTTGTAATTATTAGGGAAACTTACTGGCTACCACAAATAATATGACCTTGTTCCACACAGTCCATAATCTAGAATACCAGGAAGAGAGCTGCACATGCTACCCTCGCCATTTTGGCAAGAACACCATAATGTGTGAAGTTAGGCCTATGTGGCAGCACTGTAATCCAAAATCTGCATGTACAATAGTTGGTAGAACAAAGGAAATTAATGCGAGTAGAACAAATATCTTTGTACCATCGAAATATCTGGAGGTGTTTATTAGCACTACCACATGAAGTAAATTTAGTAGAAGAAACTGGAAGGAGGTACACATTAAGAATCTAACCAGTGAATGAAGATATGCTATGTCCTTTAGATGAAGTGTTGATCTCAAGTCAGAACACTCTCGCAGACAAACGACTCTTGGAGTCTGGAATCACATAATATCGACGTTCTAGATCATCCTATGCAAATGAAATAAAACACCAATGAATTACATGCATGTCAATTAGGATGGGAAGAAACTCCGAGTCAGCAATAATTAATATTCTCAATAATAACATGATTAATATGAAAAAGACATGAAAATAAGGTAAGCACATTTTCTGATACTACTTCAGAGAGAACTATATAAACAAAAAAAATCAATGTAGAATTTCGCTTGTATTCCTATACCAGTCTCTTAATCAATGTAGCTGAGCGCATTGTGTGCGCTCCTTAGCTTTGAGATGGAAGTTGTTCCAAACCACGATCTACATTCTAGAATAAAACATGGTAGAAAACATTCTGGAATACCAGTAAACCCCTTCTTGTCAGATCATAGCAGGGTGTGAATGCTCAAAGGAATCAACGTTATTGTTCAAAATTTCTACCTACACAATAGCAATAGAGGTTTGGTTCATACAGATGCATACATGTTCAATGTTCAAAATTTCTTCCTACACAATAGTAATACAGATTCAGTTCATACAGATTGCATACATGGTAAAAAATTGCAAGCACTTGACACAAAAATTTCAAATGAATACGCATATCACTTACAAGTTTGAATTTCTAGTCCTATTATGTACTTGTTGTTTCAGGAGTATATGTTATGTATATAACAAAGACATGGTATACAATTTAACCCGTTTAACACAAAGCACTGTAAGTAAACCATTGCCTCCAAGATCTAAATGACATATATACAAATTAACTGTACTGGAAATATGGGAGAGTGAAGTATGGGAGAGTGAGCAGTGAATCTGCAAACAAAATCACCCCAAAGAAAGGATACCATAAAAATATTTTGACAAAAGGAGCAAGGAAGAAATCAAGCTGCCACCATAAATTAGCAAAAAGGGAAAACAACAAACCTAGAAACAAAGTTGACCATGAGGACTAACCACAGCACAAATTGCCATACCTGCAACTTGAAGACATCTTGTCGTGTGCTACCCACCTTTCGCATGACAAGTCGCTGGGTAAAACATTAACTCGATAGCCTACGTGCAAATTTTTATTAGGATCTATAACCAGATGAAAATGAAAACACAGCAAAGGA
Source organism: Lolium rigidum (assembly GCF_022539505.1). Taxonomy (NCBI): domain Eukaryota; kingdom Viridiplantae; phylum Streptophyta; class Magnoliopsida; order Poales; family Poaceae; genus Lolium; species Lolium rigidum. Next base: position 335,295,374 of record NC_061514.1, read on the forward strand.
TTCAAGGGTAGGAGTAAAAAATGATATTTCTTCACTAATTACACAAACATGCTAGGTTTGGAAAATCTAACCACGGGCAGATAAGGATAACTTGTAACTTTTATAGATTGGCATCACTCAAAAAATAATTATACCTAGATGGAGATAAATGCACATGCAAGAATAGAATAGAATAGAACAGGGCATGTACATTCACAGGCCATAGATGGGAAACATGCCTAACTTAACAACGATGCATTTGAACCTACCGCAATCAACAGAAGCATACGAGTTCAAAGCTCAGAAGACCACAGTAGCAAATGATCATTATGAAGAGAAACAAATGCTGAAAACTTTCCTGTCCTAAATAATGCACCAGCAGCAATGTTATGTGTAAGAGTGTATCAGATAATTTAACTATACCGCCACCATATCTGATGCTCAAATAGACAATACTAAACTATTTGAGTATAGAAAAAACCCGACATCGTCACTTTGATTGTTAATATGATGATTTAATTCTCACGCTTAAATCGTTAGCCCAACTGTTCCAAAATGCAAAATAATGGATACCAACACACTTAAATAATTAGAATCACCTAAAAGAATGCACTTATGAATAAATAAATGATTAGGTACGGAGAGAATACCTTCTCCCTCTCACGTCCATAAAAACATGTTAACATCATCACCGCACTGCTTGATTCATAACGTTGCCCCACGGAAGTATAGCATGTGTGTACACTAACTCCAATAAATTCTCATACTTTTTTCGTAGATGCAACAGTCCATAAGATGGGCTTTCTTTCCTGACAAAAATGGCATGCATAGCAGAATTACCACAAATGGTTTATTTGTATAAGAGTATGCACATGTGTACAGTAACTATTTTGGATAGTAGGCAATATAAATATACCTTCTAGAGTTTTCTTTTGAAAGTCCAACCCGAATGTCCTAGCAGCTTCTGTGATCTTTGTGATGATTCCGTCTAGAGAGCATGGTGAGCTCAACCATGTCTCTCTTTTATGCTCCTACCACAAAACATGTAGATCTAAGCACATTGCATTGAGGTGTACTATCTAAAAAAATCCAGGAAAGAATTGGGGAACCATTCTCACCTGTTTTATGTCGAACAAAGTGCATTCACCGAGGTTGGCTGATGTCTAGCTTTTTCTTTCACATGATGCACACATATAGTTAAGCAACATATCCACGAATGTTTCTCCGCCAATCAAAGAGATAGGGTAAAGAAAAACCGAATGCTTGGAGACGAACCTCAGTAGACGTTATGGACTATATAGAAACAATAGAGAATCTGAAATCGCGTGCTACCTGTGTCCTCAGATGATAGCTCCATGAGCTAGGCATTTTATTGAATCTGGCATCAACATAAATATTGATAGCATCTGTTGCAAGAATCAGTTGCTCAATTAGTACTATGGTGGCCACTACATAATTTGTTATGGCCAGGTTGCAGAAGTAGAAAGTCTTTAAACACACTGATGAATAAATTAAACAAAAAAATAATACTTGGGGCTGCTCATGGAGAGAAGCGAGACAACAGGGGCGCCACGCTCCACCGCGCTGAGGATGACGGCATCGATCTTATTCCCTTGAGCCATCTCCCAGCCACCATAAGCAGACCTGCGTCATTACCTGTTTCAGGTAACATTGGGAAATATAAGTTTGGAATATCACCGAGTATTAGTCAGCTGAGAGCAATAATCTAATAGAGAAATCAGATTAAGTAAAAATAGCACACATATGAAAATACCACTAAAAATAAAAAATTTCGGATGGTATCTTCGTCGCGGAGTTATTCTTACCAAAGATAATCTTGTCAAGCGGAATTGGCATGGAAGTACTAGGTGTGTTTTTTGTCAACAAGATGAAACTATTAAACACCTTTTTTTCCAATGCCATTTTGCGAGATCTATTTAGTCGAGTCATCCAAGTTGCTTCTACCCTGTATCCCCGACTAGTGTAGCCAATGTTTTTGGCAATTGGCTCCACGGTATCGATTCAAGGTTTAAGTTGCTTCTTAGGGTGGGGGCGCTAGCGATTATCCGGGCACTCGGCTAAGTAGAAATGACAAGATTTTTAATGATAAAAATTGTTCTTTGTTGCAGGTCATCTACAGATGTACAGGTATTCTCCGTTCGTGGTTACCTCTTCGAGAGGATGGAGAACCGAGACCTATTTACGGAGGTCCGTACACGGTTGGAGGATACGGCGAGGGATACTTTTTCCCTACATGGGTGGCAGCATAGTCTACGGATTGCAGCACCACCCACACCTTAGGCGATTTATGATTCATCGTTCCGATATGTACTTCGCCTAGTTTTTCTTTTACATTGTTGGTTACAGACTCTTTGAACAGCTGTGTGCATCCTGGTTATGCAGAGGCTGGATGTAATTGCTTTCCAAAAGTAATAAAGCATCCTTTATCGAAAAAAAGCACACATGAGAGTGGCTCAATGATTGCAATAGTCAGTTCTGATCACCTGTGAGACAAAATACAAACACAAAATAGAGGTAGTAAGGACGTGGATCATAAAAACAGTAACGAATTAGAACTTAAATGGTACAAAACTATTTTTTTCAACTGGCTCACAATATTATTGTATGCTAGGTAGTTGTATAAATCCGTGACCCACTAAACCATGTGAAGCAAATGGCAATTTAATGGCATGCTTTAAAGTAAGAAATGGAAAAAAATATATCTTTGCCTACAGCAGATAGTTGAGTGATTTCAACACGCCAACACATTTACATTGCAACTTCCGATCTAAAAGCAACATGAAGTGACTACAAAAGTTAAAGAGAACTTGTCATGACATACATGAATGACATACATGAATGGTTAAAAATTACATCGGTCATGAAATAGAAATATACCGGTTTTGCTGCTTTAGTATATAAATCTATGAAAACAATATCAGGAGTAATATTTTAAAATAAGGGATGCTCAGTCCACCTGCACAGGCTCCTTCTGTTGATTAATTCGGGGTAAGTACAAAAATAATGGAGGGAAAAATTGCTCTGTTTCCAAATACAGAATACCTTCACAATGAAAAAATCCAAACAATCAACACCAAGAAGTGTTCCTTTACATGAACAAAACACAAGAAAAAACAAGGTGCTTCTTCAGATCTGGATACATCCATACCAGGGCAGTTCATGCCTTGCTTCAACAACATGGATCTGGATCTAACGGGAATAAATTCATGGATATTGCATATGAGAGAGAGAGGAGAAGGAGGAGGAGGAGAAAACCTGTAGGTCCCCAACGAGAAACCTGTAGGTTTCCAACCAACAAAGAGGACGGGACGGGCAGGGTGTTGTGCTTCTAGCCGGTATCCTTGAGAGAGGAGGTTGAAGAAGGTTGGACGAGGGGATTGGGACACTCCTCTGCCCGACCGCACCTTCCTCGCCGGAGAGGTCCTTGCGACGCCGTGCCGGGGCTCTCTCACCTAGCCCCTGGCGAAGGTCGCCCGCGCCGCCCTGCCGCGCTGGCCCTTGTGGAGGTCGCCCGACTGGCTGCGCCGCCCCTTGCTCGCGCCGCCAGCCCCTGCCGGAGGTCGGCCACGCTGCCAGTCGCCCGCGCCGGCTGTTCCAGAGAGGACCGGGGTGGAGGCAGAGGGGTGGAGAGTTGCGAGATGAGGGATTGGGGGAGAGGTGTGCGGGGATTGGGAGGAGGATGTGTGCAGCGGTTGGGCAAAGGTGGCTAGGTTTTCGCTCCATCAATCTCGGTTTTATACGCTAGGCACTGAAAGACCAAAAGTACCCCTGCGGGTGGAGACCTCCAGCAGACGACGCCAATACGAACCGAAAGATATCCCAGCCGCAGTGGCTGACGTGTGGGGCCGGCGAAGGTGGGGCCCACATGCAGCCGGAGGCGGGTAACAACCCGCCATTGTATGGGGGCAGCTAGTGAGAGGATGCCCTGTCTCTTCTGCCCAGAATCAACGGACCAGATGCGTTGATGGGGTGATCCAACGATCACGAAGCGAGGATCGCTGTGAGACCCCCATGGGGGGCATCTATTATACCTTTAGATGCTTGTTTTCCATGTCGGCACATTTCACTTTTCCTTTCCATTTTATTGTTTTCGTGTGTTCTTTCTTTTGTTCATTTTTTCTATTTTCGTTTTTCCTTAATTTTTTTCAAAATTTTATTATTTATATTTTTTGATTTTGACATTAAATTCATATTTTAAAAAAAATTATACATGGTTCAGAAAATGTTCAAGATGTTTAAAATGCTTCACGGGTTCTAAAATAAAATCCACGCGGTTCAAAATTTAGAAAAACTACAAAGGGCAAAAACGTGTTCATGGTGTTTGAAAAAGTTGTTCAAGAAAATTAAAAAATGTTAATGGGATTCAAAAAAATGTTCGTGAAATTAAAAAATCACCAATTTGAAAATATATCCACAACGTTTCAAAAAAATGATCAAAAGTTGTTCAGTTTGTTTTACACCAACGACCTAGCTTTTTTAAGAAATATAAACCTTATATATTTTAGAATTTATTGAAAAATGTAAACAAGAAATAGGAAAGAAAAGAAAGAAAGAGAAAAATAAACAGATAAATAAATAAATAAACAAGGAAAGAAAAACATATAAAATAAAAAGTCGTCTCTGCAGTACCCCAATGTTGTAGGGGCGCGGCAGCCTCGCGGCGTGGGTGTACAGAAGCTCCGGATTGATATGGTTCCCTTTATACTCCCTCCATGCACTAATATAAGATGGTGTAGCTACTTTTAAATTAACTAGATACATACTAAAAGAGTGAATCAGCGTACTAAAAATAGACTAGATACACACAAAAGTGGGTGAATCTTCTAAAAACCAAAACGTCTTATAAAACAAAACGGAGGGAGTAACACTCAACAACACCGCTCACCTCACATTTTGAGCAATATAGAAAACCCAAACATTGTCTCGATATACAACCTTGCGGTCGAGTTACACTTATCATACGGAGTTCGACACATTCATAAGGAACAACGAAGGAACTCAAGCAGAGTCGCAGAGACATCCTAAACATTACGTGACATGGAAAAAAAAAAGGTATCGCCGATTTGAAAAATAATCCCATTTGAGCTCTCCATTTCTTAGCTCGACCGAGAGACCTCATTTCACACTGCATAATAGCGGTGTCTCGTTTCAACATGATGCCTTGAAACGGATCGGATCGTATCCCTTCCACGCTCCCAGCACCACGGGTAACTAGTTAGTAAGCAAGTTTTTTTTTTAGATAAAACGCCTCACAGCCTAACTTTAAATTAATAAAGCCCTCCAAGTTCAATAAGATTAATACAATCGATGCGGCATACAGCTTAGCCAACACACGTACATACAGCTACCTAGGGAAAGGACACAGCGAAACAAGAACAGCCTCTAAGCTTCGACCCAAGACAACGAAAAGCAGCAACCTCCAGGAGCAGCAACTTTTAGAACACGACCCCATCATGTCGAAGAAATTACCATCAACTTCCGTTGCTTGGCCTCATAGACGAGTAGAGCTCCCTCAGCTCATTGATCATCCAGCACAGACCCTCCTGGTTCCTCGTCTTGGAGTTTATACTCCACATCTGCAAAAAAAAAACATAGTTTTAAAGATAACATCAGAAGGATGGTTAGTAACTTTCTTTTCGATAGTAAGCTCATTGCGAATGAGCCACAGCGCCTACAACTGTGCAAGGAAAAGCAACCAAAGTAATCTACGCGGCATTCCGGCTAGACTCGATAAGATGTGATGGAATTGCGCGAAGTTTGCAGGTCTCCAGGCGCATCCCAGCAGCTGCCTACGCACCGCCCTCTCCCCCGGTGGCAGCGCCAGTAGCGGCCGGCTGTACTACTCGAAGGAGCCCACCTCGTCGGCATGCCCCAGGCTAGCGCCAGGCCGTGTCCAACGCGACAAACAAGGCAGTTGCCGGCGGATCGGAGAATGGTGGCCACCATTTGCCAGCACCACGGGCCGTGGCAGACCCGTGCACGAGCATGAAGCGGTGCCATTGTGACCTTGCTCCTCGCTGACAGTGCTCTCCATCAGTTAATGGATTTTGTTCACGGATTCCTCCATCTCCATCACTGCAAATTGGGTGGAGAGGAATCTACGTACTTCTTTGAAGAGCAACTGACAGAGAGATATTCTTTATTTAAGTGGCCATAAGTTCTCGTCGATGGAGAATTGCATGGTGTGGTGACGCAAGAGTAAGTATGTGGCATTGACTAAACATGAACAGACAATGTTTGGAACAGCCAAATTTTGTCAACTTAGCAACAAGCTTTGTGTGTGCACATGAGTAACGAGAGACACGCAGGAAGAACAACAATGTGTGAGTTCTCTCCTGGTGAGACTGAAGGTTATAATGGAGCTGCCGCATATCAGGCGTCACACCTCCAATTGTAATCCCATTTTATCGATCCGGTCCGCTGCCAAATCTTTTCGAGTTTTATTCCTTGCATTACATGCAAACATAATGTACCTAATTTCCTTTGATGTGGAGGATATGTGAATGAGGACACCTATTTAAATTACATTTCAATAGCTACCCAATCTACCCGAGAGGAAGAGCTTGTAGTTACTGAAACTACATGTCATGTGTCATGGTGTTGATCCACATAGTCAATGCAATGTGAATCGACACACTTCTAGGTTGTTTGTCCATGGTTCCTATGTGAAGTAACCACTAGAGTACCTTGTAATATTTATTGAATAGAAATCGATGACACGCGCATATCTTTTCGCGGTGATATTTATTTGTATTTAGTGACACAAATGCACCTAACGATTTATCATACATTTCATCGACAAAATGTGCATCGAATGGTTCATGAATTCTATTGAACCTTTGACACCATTTTATTATTATATTTACGATTTCATAATTAGATATGGGTTTTCAAATACTTCCTCCTTCCAAAAAAAAAGTTGCTTAACTTTTTCTAGATACGGATGTATTTATAACTAAAACATACTAGACAAAGTTGAGCGGGTTTTTTTTAGGGACGGAGGGAGTAATATATCTCGATGTATGAGTGATGAAGGTTGAATCTTCGTGGTTCGCCCATCTCACAAAGTTGACCACGGGGAGTGTGATTATAGAGGGGATTCGCGGGGAGGTGGATGAACTCGAAGAACACGATACAAACACACACACACAAATTGGTTGTACTCGTTGGCCCGAACCATCAACTCAATAGAATTGCAAGACAAAGACCAAAAGGTAGAATTCCTTGCAAAAGATTGACAAACCCAAATAGAATTCCAAATAGCAAGAGATCAATTAAAGACAGGGTTGCAAAGCAAGAGATCTTCAGCTAATAGAGTTGCTAGAATGGAAAAGATCTAGGTAAGGAGCCTTGATACAATAGATTGGGAATCTAAGGAGGGGGTTTCCCTAATCCACAAAGGGATAATAGGTATAAGCCAAATTTCATCTCAATTTATCTCTAACCCTAGATTTGAGCCCACAAGGGTACTTATACTAGTTGGTTTGAAGGGGTAAGTTACATGACAAAATAGGTAGATTCGAGCATAAGCACTAGATAGCGGTAATTCTGCTTAAAAGGGGCGGTAGTATCGGTCGGTGGAAGTTCTTGTGTTTTAGTGCGGTAGTACCGGTGGATGCATCTAGTGGTAGTACCGACCATTTGGGGTAGTAGTACCACCCTGGAGAAATGGAACTCGCGTAGAGGATTGGGTTCACCTCTACTTCATGTGATGGCGTTGACATATATGATGTGGTGAAGACCGATAGTCGGCTACATCAACCAGGGTAACAAAATTGATAGCTCGGAGAAACGTACTGGCATTCTACTAGTAGACGGTTAGTACTTAAATAGAACAGGCCTGAACCACTAGTTGGTCATATTCGGCGAAAACGACGGTGTATTATATTTTATAAAAATCTATAACACGTATTATTTTAAAAATTAAAGAAAAAGTATTTCATAAAATTTAGGCTCATGCCATGCCTTCACGGCTCGGTCCACCTGAGAAGGAACGCCGACTCGAAGACGGCGCGGTCATACAGGACGGGGGCGGCGCGGTCGTCGTCCCGCCTGACGCGCGTGAGCTCGTCGAGGGCGTTGCCGATCCCGCTCATGTAGCTGGAGCAGGCGCTGACGAACTCTTCGCCATAGTCGCCAGCCGCCTCCGCCTTGATCAACGGCTGCTGGATGCCCTGCATCTTGCGCGCGAACGGCGGGCGGTCCAGGCACACGAACACCTCGCCCGCGGGGAACCGGCGGACGCCGCTGAAGGGCGCGGCGTGGCCGCAAAGCTCCGCGACGGCCGCCCTCGCCGCCTCGCGGTCGTCGTCCTTGAGGGACAGGAGGGAGAGGGAGCGGAGCGCGCGGACGACGGCGGCCTAGGGCGCCCAGCTGTGCGCGACGGCCATGTCCACGGACACCTTGGGGCTGTAGCCCCAGGTGGACGACCGCCTATAGCGCGAGGAGGCCACCGCCGTGCGGATGATGCGAGGGACGACATATGGTGGAGCCGCGGCGGCGGCCCCTGGAGAAGATAGCCTTGCCCGGGTGGAGCGGGTTTTTGTTTGGTCGGCGGTGTCGTCGTCGCTGAAGGCATTCGCAGAGGAGTGGCTCATGGTGTGGTGACTTGCGCTGGAGAATTGAGATGCTCCTCGGACAAGAAACTGTGTAATTATAACGCTGGGAACGGTGGACATGCTTAGAAATGTACGGAAGTGACGGAGGAAGGAACGAGGCGTCGGAATACGCAACTTGCTAATTGTCCAAACAAGTGTTCTGGAACATCAGATATATCCGCAGTTTTTCCTTTTTTGAAAATAAGTTCACAGCTTGAACCACAATTTTTATCCCATAGCTGCAGCCGTTCACAGCTAAAATAATGTGATGTGGTGTGTCATTCTGTTTTATATGTGCACAGATAGTACTATGGTTCTCAGAAGATCGCTCTGCAAAACTATCTTTCATCAACTATGGTAGCAGACAGAAGAAAACTAGAACAGAACTTTTATTATTGTATATATCTATTGATGATGACAATGCAATAGACAAACCAGCATCCTTACCATTAATCATCCAAAGTACAAACTGATCATTCAAGGGTAAGGAAAATGGACAAGCTATGACAGACTAAGTAATTTCTTACAACTTTTCAAAACCAGCGACACCCCAAGGACTGATCCTCTTACAAAACAAATATGGAAAAACTATTTGTCAAAACGTAATGTCACCCAGCTGAGAGACCACTTTCGGCAACAGGCTTCGGCAGAATTCAAGTATGATAACACATGAAGCCAGATAACATCTGTGTGCAGCCAAATCCCCAGAATCGCTAACACTAACAATTTGACAGCAGAAAAGGTGTATACAGAACTAGCTGCAGCACAAAGGCCACATGGATTTACATTCTGAAATTTTGCTTTGTCTTGATCATACGCTTCAATGCTGAGAGCCAAAAGTTGCACTCGTCCCAATCACTGGTTGTCAGTTGAATCTGCACCAAACAACATATGGAGATTGATATTCAAGTTCGCCAAAAATCAGCAACTTCCACCAATACATTGGCAAAAGAGACTAGTGCAGCACAGACAACAGAACTCTATAGATAGCGGAAACACCTGCTTACAGGCATTTCGTGGCTGGAATGCAAAGGCCATTTTCACACTTCATAATTCACTATTCAAATGCTTTATCAGTATGAAGGATGAAGTAGATACGGTGTCTAAACCTATATGAAGAACTACTGAGAAAGAGAAACAGCTTTCTGTCCCCCGCAAAAAAAAGAGAAACAGCTTTCTGTGTTTTCATGCAATCAGCACCAAAGATGAAATTGTGAAACATCAAAAGATTATATAACAAGATGTAGCCCCAGAAGTCAGATCATAAGAGGAACATTTGATCTGATTGCGCTGTTTTCATCAGAGCAGAAGCATGACTTATTTTCTGTAATGACACAGACAGGTCACCATTGTTCCCATGTTAAGAGTGAAAATTAGCTTATTAACTTATTTTCTAAAACAAATTAGCATGCCAACACATGGGGCCATGGGAAAATCATCAGCTTCGCTGGGAAGAAATCCATGAGGTGGAAGCCGCAAAGTGGACGTAATGGTACTATTAATAAGTAAAGTTTACCTGAATTTGCATCGCAGTGGCTAAGTCACTACTATCAAGTGCACTGCACATCTGAATGAGTTTTGAAGAAACATTTGGAGAGATATCCCCAGTGTTGAGTTTTGCAAATAATGCCCCAATCTTCTTTGAGTTGTCTTCAATTTCACGTTTTTTAGCTTGTGTGCCTCCGAGAGCTTTGGCTGTCTCATCATATAGTCTGGTGAGTGTTGCAATAACGGGCCTCAGCTCAGCTGCAAAATACAACCACAGGAGGCAAAACCACTGTAAGAACATAGAAGAGTTGCTTCGTGACACCCGACCCTTATTAGGTACTTCCTCTATTCCTAAATAAATAGAAGATGTTTTGGCAGTTCAATTTGAGCTGCCAAAACATCTTTTATTTAGGAACAGAGGGACTAGAATACAAATGTAAGATAAGGTGAATCATACATCTAGCAAAATACAGTGAATATACAAATGTATGTTCCTATGAATATCTTGTTAGTATCACTTGACTAGGCAGAAAGAAATCAATTAGTCACAAAACAAATAAAAGGTTCAGATTCGCAATCCACATACCAGACACATTTGATGTATCAGCTGTCTGCACAGTTGGGGGTGGTGCAGGAGGGGCAACGGCAGGCTGCGCTGGTGGCTGCGCATGTGTTGGGCTCGACGGTTGTACAGGACTTGGACCTGGGTGCTGAACAAAACCTTGATTGTTTGATGGCATAAACCTGGAAGCTGGATTAGTTGGAACAGCAGGGGTGAACATCTGATTAGGGTTTGTTCCTGGTGCAGAAGTGACAGGTGGAACAGTCGGGTACTGAGTCGGCGGTACAGGCTGATGGTATGTGGTGGGAGGTCCACTTGGGTATGGGGCAGATGGTCCAGGCATAAATGACGGATTCGTAGGAGCCTGTTTAGAACAGAGATATCACTTCACAACTGACATTACATCATAAACATGAGATGAAACTTGGAGTCTCAGTCTAACATACCGTGTAAAGCTGGGAACCCAAGGTACTTGGCTGCTGATATTGATCTACCTTTTTTAGACTCGGTACGTTTGCAGGAGTAAAACCCTTCACTGTATGTTGTGGGACCGGTAATGGGGTTGGATTTGGCTGTTGAAGGAAAAATTAATTAATTGTAAACAACATGCGTAATATTAAAGCAAATATAAAGAAAGATGAAGATTTGGTGCAGATGAGCACCAGTGCTCTCGTTATTTGAAATATTTGAAAACTGTATTTTTATGTTTCAAAAAATTATAAAAATTATTCCATAAATACATACATATGTCATGAATACTTGTGCGAAGTTTCGGTAAAAATTATGTTGTATTTTTAGCTACAGAAAAAAAAACAAATTTATGGTTGTGTATAGGGACCATTTTTGTCAGAAATTTGTATTTTTTATATAGTTCATAATACAACATGTTTTCTTCCGAAATTTTTACAGTACATTCAGAAGATTTCTATGTATGTGCAGATTTAAGCTCAAATTCTTTTGGAATCTCAGAAATTTGTTTTTTATAAACCGGGAGCACTGGTGCTCATGTGGCAAAGTCACTTTTCGAAATAAAGAATCACTAGAACAAAGGGAAAGAAAGCACTGGACTAACTTTGTTACAACTATATGGAGAAATACTATCTGTTCAGAAATTACACATGATAGTACTGCATTTTATTTTGATATTTCATAATAGAACAGAATGGACAGCATCATGGCAAATGTACTACATACTTTCTGCAACATCCCCAGTCAATTCCTCAGAAACTCTTCTGCCAAGCACAATTGGCATGGCTAGTTCTAACACAGGATACTTCACCCAAAAAGAAAGGTTCCAGCATCATAAAGTACCTGGATGTCCGCTGGTGTGGTCTGAGGAACAAACATATTGGTGTGTGCTTGATTTCCACTGCTGAATCTTGAATAGGTTGTATTAGGTTGTTGCGGGTAAACATCTGGATATGCATTGCTTGGCGCATTGCTATATGGTTGAGGGACCTGCAGTTAGTCAGAACAGGACATTAAGAAAATGCATATCTTCATCAAAGATAAATATTTCATTTTAGAAATATTGCAAGGCCAAAACTAACGCAGAAATGATTTTCAGGATGGAAAGGATGTATAAAACCTTATAAGGATTCTGAGAAGTGTCTGTGATGTAGCTGTTGGGAAACTGGAAACCATTCTGAGAAGGGTCTACGGAGTAGCTTGGTTGATTTTGACTGTAGGAGGAACTGTTGTCACTGCTCTCAGGAAGAGTACTCCTTGCAGCATCATTCTCTGGAAAGCGTACTTCTCATCAATACTATGATATGAAATATCAAAGTCTATACACTATCATCAACATGCAAGTAACAGCACTGCAGCATAAAAACATGTTCTATTCTAGTAAATACAGCAATAGGTTTTTTTTCAGACATGATAGCATCACCTTTGACCATGAATGAACCCCACGACAGTAAAGGAACATAAGCAAAAGTGAAAAAGTTTGCCAAATCCAGACTTTAACTCAAACATAAAAGGAGCATGAACAAAAAACAATGTAAGACAGTTTGACAGCCTGCAGAATATCAAGTCATGTAAGTTTGCAGAAACCTTCTGTGGAATAGGCAATTCGATCTCTCAGTATTGCTAGCTCATGTGAATGTTCATCTGATCCCAAAAGCTTCAAGTACTCCATTGCAGTTTTAAGAAGGCCTTGACTGGCCAAGAGCTCAGCATAGTTCTCAACAAGCTTAGATAGAGATGCACTAAAACTCTTATGACCCGTGGCAAGGGCAAGAGTAATGGTCTTCTCCATCAAATCCTGCAATTGCACATTAATTGATTAGGACTAGTTGCCACACAGACAGAACAAAGAAGTTCTATTGTCCATTTGTACCTGGAGAAGATCAACATAAGTCTTCCCACCATCCTCAGACCTCAAGTTGCGAGACCATATTTCAACAGCTTTATCAATATTTCCAGCACAAATATAACATAGTGTCGCAGCTAGCATATCACCAACACCCAGAAGTCTAGATGCAAGAGTGTCACATAAAACATTCCACTCCTCTTTCCGTGCAAACTGGTGCAAAGTTGCAAATTAAGTTAGCTTATAAATACAAGCTCATATAATGCCATAGTTTTGAAAACTGGACCAGTAAACGAACGCCCAACAGCTGGTTTGCTCATTGAAGGGTTAATCCTATAAAAAATGATGATGATCCATAAATTCTATACTACAGAATTTTAGAAGCTATATGTTTGTTTAAGATAAAGTGAAGCTACATAATAACCAGGTTTTGTTTCAATAACTAGGAAAAATACACCCCAAAGTAACATGAAGGTAATAAGTAGGTAACACACACATAAGAAGAGTTGGTCTCTACATCAATGCACTAAATACATGCAAGATAATAATAAACAAAATGTAATGCCATTTTACAACTACAGCGGAAGCCTGAGACCAGCATGAGGTGATTAATCTACATGGAAGATTTGCGCTAGACAATAATAAATAAATAATAAATAGCAGAGCAAGAAAGCTGATTCAAGAAAAGATAAGTAGCAATAGATAATGCCACAAAGATACTTACTGTGCACAGTAGTGCAAGTGTTTCCTTCCATGCATTTAGTGGCCATGTACTCACAAAACTCATCAAGTCATTGCCAACCATAGCAGAAACAACCTGAGGTAAAACCAATAGAAAGATACATCATGGTAAGTAGGTAATAAAAGTATAAATTTCAGAAATAAGAAAAATAACGAAAATCAATAACCAGATAAGACTTCAATACCTTTAAATAGGGCGAGACACTGTTTTTAAGATATTGATTTCTGGTGCTTTCCCATAGAGCAGAACCACCAGCATGGGCAATGACCAGAGCATCAGCCATACGATTTGCAGCAAGGCACTGATTAACTGCTCCTTTATAGTCTCCAACTACCAATGCATGTTGAATACTTTTGTCAACTGATGGATCAGATGGCACAACACTTTCAGGTATTTCCTGCTCGATCTCTTGGCCATCTGCAGATATTGACTCCTCAGCCAAGTTTGTCTCTGAAGGTTGAGGATTGTTAAAAAAATCATCACCGTTATCAACAAGAAATTGGGCATCCACATTATCAGTTGGTGTTCCGTGATCAAGATTAAGTGTATCAGCCAATGTTTTGCTCAGTTCATCAGTTGCATTCTCAGTCGGCTCTTGAGGTGGATTGAATCCAAGATGAGCAAGCAGTTTTGTCCTGGCAGTATCGCCATCCTCAAACATAACCCTTAAGAAGCTCCACGTTTCTCTCTCTTCATCAGATCTATTTAAAAATGTAAACATCATTAGTTGTTAGGCTAAGGCTAGCGGTTGCTGGGCTAAAATCACGAGAACATACAAAGATTCTTGTGATTTTTTGTCACATAAAGCACGCAGGGAACTTTTGTCTCCATTCTGCATTGCAGCTTCAAATTCAGTTGACCGGCTTACTAGAGTCTGCTCAACCACCAAATTATGTACATGCACCTACAAAAGGAACACATGCATTAAGACACAGACTTGAAAAGAATAGCACTGCACGCAGTGACGCAAACTTACCTCAGAAGTACCCGCTTGTGTGCCTTGTGCCGGATGGAAAGAGACAAGTTTACCCCCAAAGCCAAAAGATGCACCGGTGGGGCATTTCAACCATTTCGGAGCTGGAGCTCTTGGACGTGCTAAAGATAATTTTATTATTAATTAGAGAGGAATACCCATAAAACACTTCATATTATATATAGTTAGCAACAAATAACAGCGTCTGAAGGTTTTCAATTGGTGCTTGGCCAATAGAATAAATGTAACTTTTTCAGGCCATTGTTTCTGTTTATAAATATACAAGAGCTCCAATTTTGACTGTTTATATCACGCCAACTTTTCTCGACCAAAAGAAGGATCAAATAAGGTCGTTTGATTTGTTTCTCGGTGGAGAAAAAGAAGCAATAGTAATACTTAAACAGTTTGCTACAATAGTGTGGAAATAAATTAGTATGCAGAGAAAATAATTACAACGCTAAATGTAGAGAAGTGATATTTGACATGAACTTAATACAGAAACATGGCATTCCATTTTGTCATCAAATGAAGGATTGACAAAACATAATGTAATCCTTTTCCAGAGATAATCTATACTTACTGAGAGTTGACAAACAAGACTGAAATCACAGTTTCAAGAAGGTAAACAGTTGGTGGTATTCTAATTTACCTGAGGCACCAACAGCGCTATCACCAGCTGCATAAAGGCCAGAGAACTGTACAAAAAGACATAAGATCTTCAGAGAACTAACTAGCTTTGTAGGACAATCAAACAAGAAAGTACTGGTGCATCCAATCAACATTTCAAGCACATAACCTATTTTTCAACAAGCTAACATGGGAGTCATATATATAGTGAAATTAGAACCCTATTGAGTGATCTTTAGAATAAAAGGCAGAAATCATTAACTTCTGTATTCAAGAAAATATATAATCATCATACTAATAATTATCTTCAAACAGAAAAGATGTGGTGAAAACTAGTCTAATGTCTAACAGGGGCTTACTTTTTCAGTTAATGGAGTAACACGTAATTACTTCTGTAGCTCTAAGATAGATCCAACAAATATACAATTTAGACAGCACGCTTCAATGCAATTTATAAGCCATGAGAGAGAGAGCATAGAACATAATTCTCATGTCACCAGTCACATTACCTCCAAGTTGTGTAAGCCAATTTTACCATCAAATGAGGATGCTGCTACGACACCTGGAATTTTGCGGTACCAGTGAATGTCAAAGTTGCCGTTAGAGCTTGTCGGTAGCTCACTGATAATCTGTAGCAAATAAATGAAAGGAACAGTGGACAGTTATAACCCCATAAATATGAAAGAATGAATGTGTCACGTATTTCAGCTTTCCATGTAAAAATTAAAATATACCTCTCCGCTAACTGTATCCCAGCATATTGTTCTATTATCCTTGCCGCAAGTAAGCAAGAAAGAACTATCATAGGGGCACCACGACATAGCAATTACACCTGATCAAAGTAATAATTTCAAATCGGGTAAGTATATAATTAAGTTTGATTTGCATATATATCATCATTCATTTGATGGAAAAAAAAACAGGAGAATCACAAGGGAAAAGAAACCTTTCGAATGTCCAAAAAGTTCCCTTACAGGTGCAATAGTTTTCCTCACATCCCAAACCTAGTAAAAATATATAAGCAAAGTTAATGATATAAACAGAAATTCAAAACAAGAAGGATCCTAGTGTGAATTCAACTGAAGTAGCGCCACCAGAATTAAACAGACTTAAGAGAGTTGGTAGAATGAATATTTGTTCGGGTTAGAGTAGCAATGAGCCGCATATGCACAACAAGAAGTACGGAAAAGGAAATAAAAGAAATAATAGAAATAGAAATAATGGCCATTACTCTCAAAGAAGGAGAGTTGTCATCATCTGATGCAGCGATGAGCTGGGTGGACATATCTGGATTCCACTGCAGGACAGAACAATTCCTCCTATTTGAATCTGAAAAGCTATTTAAAACATAGAAGCAAATTTAGTAACACAAATTACAGAACACGCTGGTTTTCAATTGGGAACACACAAAGAAAATGCAGAAGTTAGCCAAATCAATTACCTAGTTAATGGCTTCTGGTTTCTCAAATCCCAAACAACTGCAGAGTGATACACAAAATAGTGAGTCAAACCAGTCAAAAGTCCAAGCACTGGTCATAGACAGGGAAACAGTTATAAAAGAACCCAAACTGTACTTTACCTGTGATCCCATTACTAGAAGCTGAGGCTAATATATGCTGAAACTTGGGGTTCCAGGTCAGGCAAGTTATGTCAGCTTGAGCGCTCGAGCCAACATTCTGTCGGAAACCGCAACAATCATTAACCATGCAAAAATGCAAGCATAATAATGTAGACAGAACTAATAAGAAACTAAAATTTGTAATAGCACCTGAAACAAAGATGCATGTCCTTAACTAAATAGTAGCATACAACAAGACGACCATAAAATTTGCTAGTACTGCAACCATCATGTCCTTCCGCAAAAAAAAAAGGTTCAAAATGATGCAGAAACTTGCAGGAAGGTCATGACCGCACTTCTATTTCACTGTGCACACCTTGGAGTTTCAGTTCTTCATTCAAATGGAGATCCGAAACATGTATTAGTCTCTCTCACAGCAAGAAGGGATTAGATGCATTAACACCCCACATATAAAATGCATGCTGACAGAAAGGGGGTGGCAAATGCACGATTTATTTGCATAAACAAAATAAACATGTGTAGAAAGAACATACAGAAAACAATTCTCATGCAAGACGTGAGTTCCAGGCTATAGAACTTAAAAGTATTTGCAAAGCCTGTCGTAGGTGGTGTTTTCAGTTCTGGTCATATATTGAACTCGAGTTGAACATGAGAATGGTGCATTACAATTCCGGCTCGAAATGTGCATATGTACTTGGCGGAACCATGGTAGGCCCCTCACAAATACACGACACAGGATCATCATGCTCTACTAAACACTCAAAAAAAAAGTTGCAAGCAGCAGGGTTGCAGAGATCGTGCATAACAAATGTTATGAGTAGGGATGCAATCATCTTCTAAGTCAACAACCCATTTGGCAGACAGACGATATACCTTGAGTGGCGGGAACACTTCGGGCTCGCTGGGGTTTTTGAGATCCCAGATGCGAACGTCCCCCTCGTTAGCCCCTGAAGCGAGCCGATTCGGTGTGAGCTCGCTGAACTCCAATCCGGTAACCTGGCAAAACCCAGCAGAGACAATCAGCACATGGTAAGAGCCGCGGGCAGGCAATTTCTATCCAAGCAGCAGCAGTGGAGGCCAACTCACCGCCCCGTTGTGCTTCTCGAGGCGCGCGACCATGGCGTCCTCGGCTAGGCCCTTGGAGCTGCAGCAGCGAGAAACAGATCAGGACATGAGCAGATCTCGGTGTGGGGCGGGACGGGCGGATCCGTGCGAACCTGATCATGCTGAGCGGGTTCCAGACCGCGACGGAGCCGTCGCTGAGGCCGCCGGCGAGGAGGCCGAGGGAGAAGGAGTCGCCCTCGACGGCGCCCGGGCGGGACCAGCAGAGGCGGTTGAAGCGGTCCGGGGAGGGCGACGCGGCGCGGACCTGCAGGTCGGGGGAGTCGGACTGGAAGTCGAGGCTGAAGATCTCGATGTTGGCCGAGGCGGAGAAGTCCCTGTCGACGGCGCCGCTCATGGTGCCGGCGGCGAGGTAGGGCGCGTCGGGCGCGAGCGCCGTCAGCGCCGCCCTCTGCGCGCTCTTGATGCACGCCATCTCCGGCGACCGCCGCACCAGATCTGGGTGCCCCGCGCCGCGCTCTCGCCGGAGGACAGAGGCGTTGCAGGGAGGGAGGGGTGTGGAAAATTGGACGCGATCTGGACTGGTGGTGCGGCGGGCGTGGGTTATGCTGGCCAGCCGGCGCGTCCGATCGGGTTAAAGCGGGTGCGTGCGTGCGCGCTGGTTCGCGTGAGTTGGAAGGAATCGCCCGGCCGCGTCATACGAATGATCACGGCCGTCCGTTTTGATCGGGCGCGACACTGTGGCCCGTTGGATTTGATGATGTTTTACCTTTCTTTTTTGCCATGATGAAGATGTTTGAAGTTGCATATGTTGGTCGGAAAAATGAACCTGATCTACGCGTCTTCAGGGAAGATCTAAACGAATTTAAGTCGTTAGGAAGAAGAAAATTCAAACTATGAAGTTATAGAGCTTCTTCAAACATCCTAATCTGAAAATAATAGTATTTCAAATCGCTTGAAGACTTAAACATTCAAACTAAAATGAATTCCTTCAGTTGTCCATCAATAAAAAGATTGAGTGAGCTCTTATGAGTACCATGAAGACATCAACATGAAGAAAAAATCAATAAAGTGCAGGGTCAAGATAAGCAATCTCAACGAGATCATATGCTCAAAACTTGCCGTCCGTTTGGTGATGATTTATATGTGAAGATATTCTGAAAAACAGGCTCTCCCATAGTGAAGTATGGGACAACGGTCCGTAAAATTTCACCAAGCAAGCATAATTAAGAAAGATGCTCCATCTTGAAACGGTAAGATCGTCATCATCTAGCTCCAATGTGTATCTTGATCTTTTCGTTCAAAGAGAGGTCAAAACTTCCCATCCTTGGCATAATCTTTCTTGGTTTTAATTTGGGTCGTATCCATATGAGTTTTTATCTTGTGGTTACCTTGATCAAGTTTACAAAAAAGGGATTTTGGATGAAAAACTTATTGTGCTTTTTGGTTTTGGAGCGTTTATTGGTTCATCTCTTTTAGAGAGAACAAACTTTTAATCTTATGGATTTATCCTCCTTTTGAAATATGTTGTTTCTCTATGTGATCTTGTAGAGCTCGTTTTATCTTCGAAACAAGTATTTATCGAAATTGGAGTCTATATGCTCTACTTATGGTCGATTTTGTATTGGTGTTTCAGGCAGTTTTAGGGTGGCTAGAATTTACACTATTTCCGGCCAAAATATCTAGAAGTTGCACCACCCGCGCTTGGGTGGCATGGGTGCCCCAAAAATTACATGTGTGCAATTTCCACCCTAAGACCGGAATATCCGAGGTAAAATGGTTACGATGGTCATATTTTGTTGATAGGTATAATAGGCGCCCTTTCTTCTCCATCTGGTGGTTGGTTATTCCATTTCCTATATCGCTTCATTGTTGACCTTGAATAACTTGCCATTACTCTCTATCCCTCCTATCAATCTTGCATCTTTTTTAGGGAAGAGAGAGTAGATCTTGATCAATATCTTATCTAAGTGAGGGAACTTATTGGATCTAGATCTTGGAGAAATTCGGTGTTCTTTTTTTTTTGACCAAACACTAGTAGGAGAGGCTCCTACTGTGGTACTCTATTAAAAGCCAAAATATTTACATCATCTCGGGTGCATACACCCACTTTTACAACAGAGGTCTATGAAAGTCTATCTATGAAAAAAGAGATTGTGTTTTCCAGGTTTTGGTTAACCCTGAACCTTAATAGATGTAGATCTGCAATGACTCTTGCCTTCCAGGATTCTCTTGAGGTTGCTATTCCTTTGAAAATAAGATTATTCCTTTCTTTCCGGATCCCCCAAGCTCCAATTGTGAAAATCTCAAAAAATAATCTCTCCTGGAAAGTTGATTTAGCTTGACATAACATGTCAAACCTGCCTTGGTTTAGACTCCATGAGATATTCAATCTCGACCAACAGTAGGTACTGAAGGGGCAATGAAAAAATAAATGTTCTAACGTTTCCTCCTCCCCTGAATTACATAAAACACATGAGAATATATTACCAATATTTAGGTGCCTTCTCTTCAACATATTCCTTGTATTAAGTCTGTCCGAAAGCAAGAGCCAGGCAAACACTTTCAACTTTGGCCATAGTTTGGATTTCCATATCCAAGAGTAAGGAGTTGGGGGATCAATTAATTTGTGAACAAATTTGTAGTATTTCCTGGAAGAATATTTGTCTCCCCATTTGAAAGTCCAAACATCATTTTCTTGCTGTATTACATTCAGATTCTGAATTATTTCCTGCAATTGCTGATATTGAATAAATGCTTCTGGGGATAAAGGTAAATGGAAAATATCTGAAATATTTGTAATAGAGCATAACTCAGCCACTGAAATGTCTTCATCTTGTACATATGAATATAGGCAGGGTAGTGTGTCTTGCAAAATTCTATTATTCCAATCATCCTTCCAGAATAGAATCATATTACCATTGTTGACCTGACAAGATGTAATTCCTCTGAAAATGGGAGATAACTTCATAATGGATTTCCACCAAAAGGAGCCACACATATTGGATGCATGTGGTATAGAATTCTGATAATAAGTCTGCCAAATAAGATGCACCCACTGTATATCTTTCTTATTATAAAATTTATCCAAAAATTTGAGGAGTAGTGCTTGATTCTGAATTTTCAAATTAAGTACTCCCAATCCCCCTTTGTCTTTGGGTTTACACACCATGTCCCATGCTGCTAAGGACAGACATTTCTCCCCATCATCAGTTTTCTTACTCCAAAGAACTCTCCTTCTTATCTTTTCAATATGCTGCAGAATCTTTGGATTAATCTCAATGGTGCACATAGTAAAATTAGCAATAGAAGTGATTATAGCATTTACATATGCCAACTTTCCAGCATGTGACATTAGAAGTGTAGAGCTAGTAACTTTCCTTTCAATCCTACACACCAAGGGCATTAAATCCGTTGCATTTGGTTTTGTAGTTCCCATCGGTAGGCCAAGGTATGTAAATGGCATGGAAGCCACAGTACACCCAAATAAATATGCTAATTCGGTGTTCTCTTGTGTTCTTCCTCTCTTGTTACCGCAATAGATTTCTTGGCTTTGGTGAAATTTGGGAGTGATGGACTCGAGCTCTTGTGTTTTTATCATTGAATTTGGTGTGTCGATTTGATCTCTGTACGGGGTTAGTGAAAGTTCGTGAGCTAATTACTCTTGGCTGCTTGTACCCGGAGCTTGTTCCTCTTGGATTCTTGGAACCCTAGGTGACTTTGTGGCTTTTTGGCTTTGAGACCTTACTGGTGATTACTTCGGAGCCTCCAATTCTTGTGGAGTTTTCCACAAGCTTGAGGCCTTTTGTGGAGATTTTTTGTTAGGGTCCAATTGGTGTGCCTGCACCGCAGTTGGTGAAGTTGTTGCCGATGCAAACATCGATGTTCCGACACGGCTCACGACCGGTCGGGCGGAAGCTAGGGGCACCACTGAAGCTGTTGTGGGCCTGGACGTGGGGCTAAATCTCGATGGTCATGCCATATCCTGACCTTTGGTAGGGGAACCTGCCGCCATGGCATCCTCGTCCAAAAAACGGGTTTTTGGATGAAGAACTTATAGCGGTTTTTGGTTTGTTTTTGAGGGTTTATTGGTTCATCTATTTTCAAGAGAACAAAGTTTTCATATGATTATCCTCATTTTAGGACTACCATGTTTCTCAACATGATCTTTTAGATCTCATTTTTATCTTCAAAATGAGCCTAGGTTCATCGGAATCGGAGTATGGATGCTCTAGTTATGGCTATTTTCATTTTAGTATTTCTTCCGGTTTCAAGGTGGCTAGAATTTCCTGTCAAACTATCTACATGGGTACAGAGAGTTGCACCACTCATGCCTAGGTAGAATGGGTGCCCCGAAAATTTCAAAGGGAGCAGAATTTCCGCCTAGGACCAGGATATCCGGGTAGCTGGAATGGCCATATTTTATTGGGAGGTATAAAAATCCATCTCCTTTTCCATTTTTGTTGGTTCTTCCATTTCCTTTATCTTCCATTGGTGATGTCTGCAAGATCACAGATCATTGATGCATGTAAAATGCATACATGAACTTTGTAAATTATTGTACTAACATTCTTATTATATTGCATCTTTATTATATTTATTGGAACTAACCTATTAACAGTTGCGAAAGTGCACAAGTTCTTGTTTTATACTTTTTGTGTGGGAGATAGGCAAATAAGGAAGGAAACCGGTTATTATGACAAAATCTGGACTTTCCTGAAATCTATCTCTGCAGTACATTTTTCGAAGATTGCCACGATAGGCCCTGAAGATAGCGTCAAATGAAAAAATGTCTATTGACAAAGGTGTGAAGAATTTTATGCGCTTGCTTTTAGACATAAAATTCGTCTCAATAGGACTTCAGATGCCCTCGGGGCCGCCATATTACTGAAGAGTACAGAGGCAGTTTCGAAAACCCAAAAATATGTGACGTTGTTGACTCAAACTCCTTACATATTTGGGGATTTATGCCAAGGTCAATATTTGATGGACTCATAAAGGACGTAGTGGGTTCCTAGGGAGGTTCTAGAGGTGCCCAAAAGCTCTTGGATCAAAGGGGTGTCCATCCTATAGCCAAAATTGCATCTCCACCTCTATATATTGAGGGGAAACCCTACTTTTGGAGGCATCCACCCATAGCCACGAAAATTCCCCTCCTTGGTAGCCGCCAAGGAGGGGGAGAACCTCCTCCACACCAGCACCAAGTCCAAGGAAGAAGAGGGGGCAAGGGGCGCTGCTCCCTAGGGCTGCCGCCCCTCGAGGAGCCGCCGACGTTGGGCTGTCGTCGCTGCCACGGGGATCTCCATCACCATCTCCACCTTGGGCTGCACCTCTTTATCGACATCTATAGCACCTTTCCATCATCTCCCTACTATAATCTCCTGGCAAACATGACGTGTGATGCAATCCATTGTTTTCCCATGATCTATTGTGTCTATATGTCTTTTTTCAGTAGTGACTTGTTCTTGGCAATTGTGAGATAATTTGTTGATGGTTGCATATAAGTATTTGTTATTTTCTACGATGATATCTTGTGCTAATATATGAGTGCACACATATGTTGGGGGATACATGCGGTTGTCACCGTTGCATGATGATAGGAGGAGGGACAACTGGAGCTTGACAGAAACTATGTCCCAACTCTTAGATATTCATGTATATTAATTCATGGTTAATCAACGCGGGTATAACTATGGGAATATTTAAACTTATAGTGGTGATTAGACTTTATGTCTTAATAATTCCATTATTTGCTATTAATTGGCCT
This sequence comes from Lolium rigidum, assembly GCF_022539505.1. Classification (NCBI taxonomy): domain Eukaryota; kingdom Viridiplantae; phylum Streptophyta; class Magnoliopsida; order Poales; family Poaceae; genus Lolium; species Lolium rigidum. The sequence continues at coordinate 335,319,085 of NC_061514.1, forward strand.
TGGGATCAATCACTAGGTGTGTATTTTGCTCATATATATGGCTACACCTATCTATGGCTCCTCGCTGGAAGAAACACTAAAAAACTATATTGAGCTTCACTAATTGTGTCAACCACACAAATGAAATAGCAATTTTCCAGAACACTTTCTCCCCTGAGTTACTCCACTTCACCTCACTTTACCTTACTACACTTTATTTTTTTGCATTAGTTTTACTCCTTGCATTTTATTTTCAGCACTCATAGTTTTATAGCAAAAACCATTTCACACACACATCAAAGTTACCAGCTTTGCATAGAAGGTCATATAAGTGAGTTATAGGGATTTAGAGAATAGATAGTTTACGTTCAACTCCTCGTGGATTCGACACTCAAATACTTATTGAATTGTACTGCGGTGAACCCTACAGTTGGGGGTTATCAATCATGTGTAGCTAATTCTCAAAAGTAAGAGTATCGAATTCACTGAGAGCTTGTTTATTAAAGGTTTAATTGCCTCTTGTTACCATCACTTAGATGCACCTCCAATATGTCTTTAAATTCAAAGTAAAGTAGTAATGGTTGTTTTGGGGAGTTTGTGAATGAAGTGAACGAACAACTAAAGTAAACAAGACTAAGTGAATGATAGTTAAGTAAATGGAACTCAATAAGGGTAAATCATTCTCTGGGAGTTGTGGATCCAGCACTAGCCTAAGTATGGTGATTAGGAATATCGATTTTGTCCTTTATATATGTCTATGTGTGGCAAGGTCCCTTGTATAGATGTTTCCCAGAAGCACCATTTTCACATCCCTCATGTCCACTACCTTTCCTCTCTGCATGTCACGTGGGTCCATTAAATAAGGGTCTCTCCATGGTCATGATCATAGGTGTTGTAGTATCAAGAGAAGAGACACAAAGAAGTAGGACAAATGATACTCTTGTGTCATTGCAATGTGGGAGACCCACTGATACGTCTCCGACGTATCGATAATTTCTTATGTTCCATGCCACATTATTGATGATATCTACATGTTTTATGCATACTTTATGTCATATTTATGCGTTTTCCGGAACTAACCTATTGACGAGATGCCGAAGTGCCGCTTCTCGTTTTCTGCTGTTTTTGGTTTCAGAAATCCTAGTAAGGAAATATTCTCGGAATTGGACGAAATCAACGCCCGGACTCTTATAATTGGACGAAGCTTCCGAACACCCGAGAGCCGCCGAGAGGAAGCCCCGGGGGCCCCACACGCCACCCCGACGCGGCCGAGAGGGGGCCGCGCCCCCTAGTGTGTGGGCCCACCAGGCCCCCTCCGAGGCTGCCCTTCCGCCTACTTAAGGTCTCCGTCGCGAAAACCCTATGAAGTTCGACGAAACCAGAGAAAACCTTCCAGAGCCGCCGCCATCGCGAAGCCAAGATCTGGGGGACAGGAGTCTCTGTTCCGGCACGCCGTCGGGACGGGGAAGTGCCCCCGGAAGGCTCCTCCATCGATACCACAGCCATCTTCATCAACGCTGCTATCTCCCATGAGGAGGGAGTAGTTCTCCATCGAGGCTAAGGGCTGTATGATACGTCTCCGACGTATCGCTAATTTCTTATGTTCTATGCCATATTATTGATGATACCTACATGTTTT
>NC_061514.1:335320802-335345655 GCF_022539505.1 Lolium rigidum
GATTTCCTCATCAGATAACCTTGGTTTCTTACTGAGGGAAAACTTACTGCTGTGCGCATCACACCTTCCTCTTGGGGTTCCCAACGGACGTGTCAACTACACGCAGCAAGTAGATTTTCTGGCGCCGTTGCCGGGGAGATCAAGACACGCTGCAAGGGAGTCTCCCACATCCAATCTCTTTACTTTGTTTTTGTCTTGCTTTACTTTATTTTATTTACTGCTTTGTTTGCTCTTATATCAAAAACACAAAAAAATTAGTTGCTAGCTTTACTTTATTTACTGTCTTGTTCTCTATATTAAAAACACACAAAAAATTAGTTACTTGCATTTACTTTATTTACCTTTTGTTTATCATGTTTCCTCCTAAGTTCACTCTGAAAGACATACCGGTAGGACAAGGGTCTATCATTGGAAGAGATAATATAGAATAATTTTTCACCCATGTTAGTATGGATGAAGATTTTGAAGATATACCATTATTAAAAGTTGCTCCTACTTATGAAAGTGCTTCTGCCTGTTTAGTACACATGTTGGAAACTAGATTTGTTAATCTCAATCCCATAATGCAACATATGTTTCTTACACTTTCTGATATGGAGATGAGAGAAAAGAGAGATTTTGTTTTAAAAGTCCTTGGTAGAGAATTTGAAGATATAGTTAAAGAAGCTAGAAAAGTTTTTATTAAGCATAAGAGGCTTGGTTTGTTCCCTGATTTTAAAAGAACACTTGAAAATATGGACATGGATAGAATAAGGTACACTAATAATGTCAATGATGGAGGGGAGATTAAGACATCAATACCTTGCAAGCTCCTAGGAATGCATGAAGCTCTAGAAAATAACTATGGTTGACTTGTTCCTGAAAATTTGTTTGATGAGAATAGCAAGCCTAAGAGTAATGAAAAAGGAGCCTCTGAAACTTACATAGATAAGATAAAATGCATAGTTGAGAAAACTCCAAACCCCTCTGTTGATGCTTCATCTCTTGATAATACTTGATACACACTTTCTGCGCCTAGCTGAAAGGCGTTAAAGAAAGCGCTTATGGGAGACAACCCATTATTTTACTTCTGCACTTTATTTTATATTTGAGTCTTGGAAGTTGTTATTACTGTAGCAACCTCTCCTTATCTTTATTTTATTGCATTGTTGTGCCAAGTAAAGTCTTTGATAGTAAAGTCAATACTAAATTTGGATTACTGCGCAGGAACAGATTTCTTGCTGTTACGAAATTGAGCCGCCCCTGCTGTAGAAAATTTATAAAAATCTGCCAATTTACGTGCGTGATCCCCAGATATGTACGCAACTTTCATTAAATTTGGGCATTTTCATCTGAGCAAGTCTGGTGCCTCTAAAAAATTCGTCTTTACGCACTGTTCTGTTTTGACAGATTCTGCCTTTTATTTCGCATTGCCTGTTTTGCTATGTTTGATGGATTTCTTTATTCCATTAACTTTCAGTAGCTTTGTGGAATGTCCAGAAGTGTTAAGAATGATTATATCACCTCTGAATATATGAATTTTCAATTATGCACTAACCCTCTAATGAGTTTGTTTCGAGTTTGGTGTGGAGGAAGTTTTCAAGGGTCAAGAGAGGAGGATGATACAATATGATCAAGAAGAGTGAAAAGTCTAAGCTTGGGGATGCCCCGTGGTTCATCCCTGCATATTTTAAGAAGCCTCAAGCATCTAAGCTTGGGGATGCCCAAGGCATCCCTTCTTCATCGACAACTTATCAGGTCACCTCTAGTGAAACTATATTTTTATTCCGTCACATCTTATGTGCTTTACTTGGAGCGTTTGTTTGTTTTTGTTTTTGTTTGAATAAAATCGGATCCTAGCATTCTTTGTTTGGGAGAGAGACACGCTCCGCTGTTTCATATGAACACATATGTTCTTAGCTTTATTCTTAATGTTCATGGCGAAAGTTGAACTACTTCATTCATTGTTATATGGTTGGAAACGGAAAATGCCGCATGTGGTAAATGGTATAATGTCTTGAATAATTTGATACTTGGCAATTGATGTGCTCATATAGATCATGTTTAAGCTCTTGCATCATGTACTTTGTACCTATTAATGAAGAACTACATAGAGCTTGTTAAAATTGGGTTTGCATGATTGGTCTCTAGAGTCTAGATATTTTCTGGTTAAGGTGTTTGAACAACAAGGAGACAATGTAAAGTCTTATAATATTTACAATATGTTCATATGTGAGCTTTGCTGCACCTTTTATACTTGAGTTTGCTTCAAACAACCTTGCTAGCCTAGCCTTGTATTGAGAGGAATTCTTCTCGTGCATCCAAATCCTTGAGCCAATAACCATGCCATTTGTGTCCACCATACCTACCTACCACATGGTATTTCTCTGCCATTCCAAAGTACATTACTTGAGTGCAACCTTTAAAAATTCTATTCCTTTGTCTTTGCAATAAATAGCTCATGGGAAAAATAGCCTTAAAAACTATTGTGGTGAAGAATATGTACTTATGTGTCTTATTTCTTAATAAGTTGCTTGTTGAGCGGTAACCATGTTTCTGGGGACGCCATCAACTTTACCTTTGTTGAATATCATGTGAGTTGCTATGCATGTTCATCTTGTCTGAAGTAAGGGCGATTTTCATGATCCAATGGTTTGAGTATGCATATTGTTAGAGAAGAACATTGGGCCGCTAACTAAAGCCATGATTCATGGTGGAAGTTTCAGTTTGGACAATTAATCCTCAATCTCTTATGAGAATATTATCTGTTTTTGAATGCTTATGTATTAAAGAGGAGTCCATTATCTGTTGTCTATGTTGTCCCGGTATGGATGTCTAAGTTGAGAATAATCAAAAGCGAGAAATCCAATGCGAGCTTTCTCCTTAGACCTTTGTACGAGCGGCATAGAGGTACCCCTTTGTGACACTTGGTTGAAACATATGCTATGCAATGATAATCCATGTTAATCCAAGCTAATTAGGACAAGGTGCGAGCACTATTGGTATACTATGCATGAGGCTTGCAACTTATAGGATATCTTATACATAACATATATGCTTTATTACTACCGTTGACAAAATTGTTTCTTGTTTTCAAAATGAAAAGCTCTAGCACAAATATAGTAATCCATGCTTCCCTCTGCGAAGGGCCATTCTTTTACTTTATTGTTGAGTCAGTTCATCTATTCTTTCTATCTTAGAAGCAAACACTTGTATCAACTGTGTGCATTGATTCTTACATGTTTACCTATTGCACTTGTTATATTACTTTGTGTTGACAATTATCCATGAGATAAATATGTTGAAGTTGAAAGCAATCTGCTGAAACTTATATCTTCCTTTGTGTTGCTTCAATGCCTTTACTTTGAATTTATTGCTTTATGAGTAACTCTTATGCAAGTCTTATTGATGCTTGTCTTAAAAGTACTATTCATGAAAAGTCTTTGCTATATGATTCATTTGTTTACTCATTATCTTCACCATTGCTTCAAATCGCTGCATTCATCTCATATGCTTTACAATAGTATGATCAAGATTATGATAGCATGTCACTTCAGAAATTATCTTTGTTATCGTTTACCTACTCGAGGACGAGTAGGAACTAAGCTTGGGGATGCTTGATACGTCTCAAACGTATCTATAATTTCTTATGTTCCATGCTACTTTTATGATGATACTCACATGTTTTATACACATTATATGTCATTATTATGCATTTTCCGACACTAACCTATAGACGAGATGCCGAAGAGCCGATTCTTTGTTTTCTAGCTGTTTTTGGTTTCGAAATCCTAGTAAGGAAATATTCTCGGAATTGGACGAAATCAACGCCCGGGGTCCTATTTTTCCACGAAGCTTCCGGAAGACCGAGGGAGATACGAAGTGGGGCCACGGGCGCCGCCACGTAGGGCGGCGCGGCCTGGGGGGCCCACGTGGCCCTAGCGTGTGGGGCCCCGTGACTCCTCCGACTCCGCCCTTCCGCCTACTTAAAGCCTTCGTCGCGAATACCCCAGTACCGAGAGCCACGATACGGAAAACCTTCCAGAGGCGCCGCCGCCAATCCCATCTCGGGGGATTCAGGAGATCGCCTCCGGCACCCTGCCGGAGAGGGGAATCATCTCCCGGAGGTCTCTTCATCGCCATGATCGCCTCCGGATCGATGTGTGAGTAGTCCACCCCTGGACTATGGGTCCATAGCAGTAGCTAGATGGTTGTCTTCTCCTCATTGTGCTATCATGTTAGATCTTGTGAGCTGCCTATCATGATCAAGATCATCTATTTGTAATCCTACATGTTGTGTTTGTTGGGATCCGATGAATATTGAATACTATGTCAAGTTGATTATCAATCTATCATATATGTTGTTTATGTTCTTGCATGCTCTCCGTTGCTAGTAGAGGCTCTGGCCAAGTTGATACTTGTGACTCCAAGAGGGAGTATTTATGCTCGATAGTGGGTTCATGCCTCCATTGAATGCGGGACGATGACGAGAAAGTTCTAAGGTTGTGGATGTGTTGTTGCCACTAGGGATAAAACATCGATGCTTTGTCTAAGGATATTTGTGTTGATTACATTACACACCATACTTAATGCAATTGTCCGTTGTTTGCAACTTAATACTGGAGGGGGTTCGGATGATAAATCTGAAGGTGGACTTTTTAGGCATAGATGCATGCTGGATAGCGGTCTATGTACTTTGTCGTAATGCACTGATTAAATCTCATAGTACTCATCATGATATATGTATGTGCATTGTTATGCCTTCTTTATTTGTCAATTGCCCAACTGTAATTTGTTCACCCAACATCTGTTTATCTTATGGGAGAGACACCACTAGTGAACTGTGGACCCCGGTCCAATTCTTTACATCCGAAATACAATCTACTGCAATACTTGTTCTTTACTTGTTCTTCGCAAACAAACATCATCATCCACACTATACATCTAATCCTTTGTTTACGGCAAGCCGGTGAGATTGACAACCTCAGCTGTTACGTTGGGGCAAAGTACTTTGATTGTGTTGTGCAGGGTTCCACGTTGGCGCCGGAATCCCTGGTGTTGCGCCGCACTACACTCCGCCACCAACAACCTTCACGTGTTCCTTGACTCCTACTGGTTCGATAACCTTGGTTTCTTACTGAGGGAAAACTTACTGCTGTGCGCATCACACCTTCCTTTTGGGGTTCCCAACGGACGTGTCAACTACACGCAGCAGTCCCCGAAGGGAAAACCCTACGCGTTGCTTGTCTTTTCTTGATTGATGATGATGATTACAGGGGTGCCTTGATGGCTATGGAGATGCAGTGTAGCTAGGGTTTCGGGGTTTTGGATCCCTGTTGGTTGATCCTCCTTCTCGGGGACCACTACTAACCTTTATATGAGAGGCCAGGTCGGTATCGTCTTCAGGTCGGTTACAATTTGCGCTTTCCTGTATTGGGCTTGACTTGATTGCATGTCAGATTGCTGAGCTTTCCAATTGTGGATCTCTGGTTGGACCGCACCTGGTATAGTAATTGTGGGTACCCGATTGGGTATGCCCAGGTCACTTATCTCCCTTATAATGGCTTAAACCGTATGCAGGCATTGGTCTGCATGCCGTGTGATTAGGATGAATGCTACTCTAACCAACGTTTGTGTTAGCTGAACATGGCCCTTAACTCGACCTAACCATGCCCATCCTTAATTAGTGCTTTGATCGAGAATAAAACAAGAAATTACACTATTTAGTGGAAGACATTCTTGCCCAATCACTAGAAACCTAGGTCGTAGTGCTGCGGCTGCTGCCTACAATAAGCCCAATGAACCGCTATGGAGGAAGTAAACAACTAGATTTTTCTAAATATAATACTCCACCTATACCAGTTTATTGGGTTTCTAACAAATTTGAGGAAATACCAAGAAATTAGGCCAGATTTGCTAATTACTAGGGGACTTAATTACTGTGATTCTTAGGCTGGTCATAGTGGAGAGTAACTTAGACTAGTAACATATGCCATGTTACTAGTGTAAGTTACTACTTTCATAGTGGATAATAATTTATATGTGGTGTCATGCATTGTGTCATTAGTATGTTGTAGACTCATCTTGTATTGAAGTGTGTGATGTTATGGTAACATAGCTAGTTACTATCTCATTCTCTTTCTTCATTTATTGGCATGTCATGTCACCAAAATGTCTTGAAACTCCCAGCATGGATTGGATCTATGTGCCGTGTGATTAGGATGATACTACTATAACCATCGATCGGGTTAGCTGAACATGATCTTAACTTGACCCAGCAACTCCCATCCTTAATTAGTGATTTGATCGATAAGACTAGTCACAATGCATAGTATCATATAGAAGTATTATGCCTACGATACTACTACATGTTACTATCTCCACAATGCATGGTATCATATACTAGTATCATAGTCTCCATATATTAATTGTTTTGTAGTATCTCAATGCAAATATATGTACAAGATTTACTTGATATTTTTTTAGTAGTATGTGCTATGATACAGTATCTACCTATGATACTAGTACCCTCTCTCTCATCCTTAATTGCACTGCCACATCAGCATTTTGCATGCATGTAATGTATGATACTACCTATGATACTCCCATTGTGAGTAGTCTAATAAACAAGGGATTACACCATGCAGTGAAAGATTTTCTCGCCCAATCGAGGTTGTAGCGCTGGCTACAATAAGCCCAATAAACAATATGGAGGGTGGAGGGAGTAAACAACTAGCATTTTTTTTCCTAAATATAATACTCCACCTATACCGACTTATTGGGTTTCTAATGAAATTAGAGAAATACCAAGAAATTAGGTCAGATTTGCTAATTAATAGGATATTTTAATTATTGTGATACCTAGAAACCATCAATCGCTTAGACTGCTCATAGTGGGATTAACATAGGTGGTAACATCACACTTCTCAAGGCATTTTGGTGACATGACATAACAATAAAAGAAGAAAGAGAGTGATGTGGTAGCTATGTTACCATAAGGGCATCTCCAGCGGCGCGAGTAAAACGGTCACGACCGTTTTCGTCCGCCGTGACCGGAAATGCGTCTGGCACCACCTCCAGTGGGGCGACGCAAAGTGACCGGACCGTCCGCGGAGACGCAAACCTGACCCAAATATGCGCCTCGGATGCGTCTCTGCGGACGCTGCGTGGACGCGCAAAGTGTCCGCTCGCGTCTGGCGGACATTTCGTCGGGTCCGCCTGGCAGCGACTGATACGTCTCCGACGTATCGATAATTTCTTATGTTCCATGCCATATTATTAATGATACCTACATGTTTTATGCACACTTTATGTCATATTCGTGCATTTTCTGGAACTAACCTATTAACAAGATGCCGAAGAGCCGATTCTTCGTTTTCTGCTGTTTTTGGTTTCGAAATCCTAGTAACGAAATATTCTCGGAATTGGACGAAATCAAAACCCTGGGTCCTATTTTGCCACGAAGCTTCCGGAAGACCGAAGAGGAGTCGAAGTGGGGCCACGAGGGGCCGCCACCATAGGGCGGCGCGGCCCAGGCCTTGGCCGCGCCGACCTGTGGTGTGGGGCCCTCGTGTGGCCCCCCACGTTGCCCTTCCGCCTACTTAAAGCCTCCGTCGCGAAACCCCTGATGCGAAGAACCACGATACGGAAAACCTTCCTGAGACGCCGCCGCCGCCAATCCCATCTCGGGGGATTACGGAGATCTCCTCCGGCACCTCGCCGGAGAGGGGATTCATCTCCCGGAGGACTTTACACCGCCATGGTCGCCTCCGGAGTGATGAGTGAGTAGTTCACCCCTGGACTATGGGTCCATAGCAGTAGCTAGATGGTTGTCTTCTCCTCATTGTGCTTCATTGTTGGATCTTGTGAGCTGCCTAACATGATCAAGATCATCTATCCGTAATACTATATGTTGTGTTTGTCGGGATCCGATGGATAGAGAATACCATGTTATGTTAATTATCAAGTTATTACCTATGTGTTGTTTATGATCTTGCATGCTCTCCGTTATTAGTAGAGGCTCTGGCCAAGTTTTTGCTCTTAACTCCAAGAGGGAGTATTTATGCTCGATAGTGGGTTCATGCCTGCATTGATACCGGGACGAGTGACGAAAGTTCTAAGGTTGTGTTGTGCTGTTGCCACTAGGGATAAAACATTGATGCTATGTCCGAGGATGTAGTTATTGATTACATTACGCACCATACTTAATGCAATTGTCCGTTGCTTTGCAACTTAATACCGGAAGGGGTTCGGATGATAACCTGAATGTGGACTTTTAGGCATAGATGCAGTTGGATGGCGGTCTATGTACTTTGTCGTAATGCCCAATTAAATCTCTCTGTACTTATCATGACATGTATGTGCATTGTTATGCCCTCTCTATTTGTCAATTGCCCGACTGTAATTTGTTCACCCAACATGCTTTTATCTTATGGGAGAGACACCTCTAGTGAACTGTGGACCCCGGTCCATTCTTTTAATACTTGAAATACAAATCTGCTGCAATACTTGTTTTACTCGTTTTCTCTGCAAACAATCATCTTCCACACAATACGGTTAATCCTTTGTTACAGCAAGCCGGTGAGATTGACAACCTCCACTGTTTCGTTGGGGCAAAGTACTGCGGTTGTCGTCGTGCGAGGTTCCACGTTGGCGCCGGAATCCCCGGTGTTGCGCCGCACTACATCCCGCCGCCATCAACCTTCAACGTGCTTCTTGGCTCCTCCTGGTTCGATAAACCTTGGTTTCTTTCCGAGGGAAAACTTGCTGCTGTGCGCATCATACCTTCCTCTTGGGGTTCCCAACGAACGTGTGAAATACACGCCATCAAGCATATTTTCTGGCGCCGTTGCCGGGGAGATCAAGACACGCTGCAAGGGGAGTCTCCACTTCCCAACCTCTTTACTTTGTTTTTGTCTTGCTTTATTTTATTTACTACTTTGTTTGCTGCATTATATCAAAACACAAAAAAATTAGTTGCTAGCTTTACTTTATTTACTGTCTTGTTTACTATATCAAAAACACAAAAAAATTAGTTTACTTGCATTTACTTTATCTAGTTTGTTTTATTTACTACTGCTAAAAAGAAACCTTTGGGGAGAGTTGATAATGTTCATATTATGGTTAACAATAACCTTGTCCCCGTTGATTTTGTTGTCTTGGATATTAAATGCAATACATCTTGCCCCATTATATTGGGAAGACCTTTTCTTCGAACCGTTGGTGCTACTATTGATATGAAGGAAGGTAATATTAAATATCAATTTCCTCTCAAGAAAGGTATGGAACACTTCCCTAGAAAGAGAATGAAGTTACCTTATGATTCTATTATTAGAACAAATTATGATGTTGATGCTTCATCTCTTGATGTTACTTGATATACACTTTCTGCGCCTAGCCGAAAGGCGTTAAAGAAAAGCGCTTATGGGAGACAACCCATGTTTTTACTACAGTATTTTTGTTTTATATTTGAGTCTTGGAAGTTGTTTACTACTGTAGCAACCTCTCCTTATCTTAGTTTTATGTTTTGTTGTGCCAAGTAAAGTCTTTGATAGTAAAGTAAATACTAGATTTGGATTACTGCGCAGAAACAGATTTCTTTGCTGTCACGAATCTAGGTCTAATTCTCTGTAGGTAACTCAGAAAATTAAGCCAATTTACGTGAGTGATCCTCAGATATGTACGCAACTTTCATTCAATTTGGGCATTTTCATTTGAGCAAGTCTGGTGCCCTAATAAAATCCATCTTTACGGACTGTTCTGTTTTGACAGATTCTGCCTTTTATTTCGCATTGCCTCTTTTGCTATGTTGGATGAATTTCTTTTGATCCATTAATGTCCAGTAGCTTTATGCAATGTCCAGAAGTGTTAAGAATTATTGTGTCACCTCTGAACATGTTAATTTTTATTGTGCACTAACCCTCTAATGAGTTGTTTCGATTTGGTGTGGAGGAAGTTTTCAAGGATCAAGAGAGGAGTATGATGCAATATGATCAAGGAGAGTGAAAGCTCTAAGCTTGGGGATGCCCCGGTGGTTCACCCCTGCATATTCTAAGAAGACTCAAGTGTCTAAGATTGGGGATGCCCAAGGCATCCCCTTCTTCATCGACAACATTATCAGGTTCCTCCCCTGAAACTATATTTTTATTCCGTCACATCTTATGCACTTTGCTTGGAGCGTCGGTTTGTTTTTGTTTTTGTTTTGTTTGAATAAAATGGATCCTAGCATTCACTTTGTGGGAGAGAGACACGCTCCGCTGTAGCATATGGACAAGTATGTCCTTAGGCTCTACTCATAGTATTCATGGCGAAGTTTCTTCTTCGTTAAATTGTTATATGGTTGGAATTGGAAAATGCTACATGTAGTAACTCTAAAATGTCTTGGATAATTTGATACTTGGCAATTGTTGTGCTCATGTTTAAGCTCTTGCATCATATACTTTGCACCCATTAATGAAGAAACACTTAGAGCTTGCTAATTTGGTTTGCATATTTGGTTTCTCTAGAGTCTAGATAATATCTAGTATTGAGTTTTGAACAACAAGGAAGACGGTGTAGAGTCTTATAATGTTTACAATATGTCTTTTATGTGAGTTTTGCTGCACCGTTCATCCTTGTGTTTGTTTCAAATAACCTTGCTAGCCTAAACCTTGTATCGAGAGGGAATACTTCTCATGCATCCAAAATCCTTGAGCCAACCACTATGCCATTTGTGTCCACCATACCTACCTACTACATGGTATTTATCCGCCATTCCAAAGTAAATTGCTTGAGTGCTACCTTTAAAATTCCATCATTCACCTTTACAATATATAGCTCATGGGACAAATAGCTTAAAAACTATTGTGGTATTGAATATGTACTTATGCACTTTATCTCTTATTAAGTTGCTTGTTGTGCGATAACCATGCTTCGGGGACGCCATCAACTATTCTTTGTTGAATATCATGTGAGTTGCTATGCATGTCCGTCTTGTCCGAAGTAAGAGAGATCTACCACCTTAATGGTTGGAGCATACATATTGTTAGAGAAGAACATTGGGCCGCTAACTAAAGCCATGATTCATGGTGGAAGTTTCAGTTTTGGACATATATCCTCAATCTCATATGAGAATAATAATTGTTGCCACATGCTTATGCATTAAAGAGGAGTCCATTATCTGTTGTCCATGTTGTCCCGGTATGGATGTCTAAGTTGAGAATAATCAAAAGCGAGAAATCCAAAATGCGAGCTTTCTCCTTAGACCTTTGTACAAGCGGCATGGAGGTACCCCATTGTGACACTTGGTTAAAACATGTGTATTGTGATGATCCGGTAGTCCAAGCTAATTAGGACAAGGTGCGGGCACTATTAGTATACTATGCATGAGACTTGCAACTTGTAAGATATAATTTTCATAACTCATATGCTTTATTACTACCGTTGACAAAATTGTTTCATGTTTTCAAAATAAAAGCTCTAGCACAAATATAGCAATCGATGCTTTCCTCTTTGAAGGACCATTCTTTTTACTTTTATGTTGAGTCAGTTCACCTATCTCTCTCCACCTCAAGAAGCAAACACTTGTGTGAACTGTGCATTGATTCCTACATACTTGCATATTGCACTTGTTATATTACTCTATGTTGACAATTATCCATGAGATATACATGTTACAAGTTGAAAGCAACCGCTGAAACTTAATCTTCCTTTGTGTTGCTTCAATACCTTTACTTTGATTTATTGCTTTATGAGTTAACTCTTATGCAAGACTTATTGATGCTTGTCTTGAAGTACTATTCATGAAAAGTCTTTGCTTTATGATTCACTTGTTTACTCATGTCATTACCATTGTTTTGATCGCTGCATTCATTACATATGTTTACAAATAGTATGATCAAGGTTATGATGGCATGTCACTTCGAAATTATCTTTGTTATCGTTTTACCCGCTCGGGACGAGCGAGAACTAAGCTTGGGGATGCTGATACGTCTCCGACGTATCGATAATTTCTTATGTTCCATGCCATATTATTGATGATACCTACATGTTTTATGCACACTTTATGTCATATTCGTGCATTTTATCGGAACTAACCTATTAACAAGATGCCGAAGAGCCGATTGCTGTTTTCTCGCTGTTTTTGGTTTCGAAATCCTAGTAACGAAATATTCTCGGAATTGGACGAAATCAAAACCCAGGGTCCTATTTTGCCACGAAGCTTCCAGAAGACCGAAGAGGAGTCGAAGTGGGGCCACGAGGGGCCGCCACCATAGGGCGGCGCGGCCCAGGCCTTGGCCACGCCGACCTGTGGTGTGGGGCCCTCGTGTGGCCCCCCACGTTGCCCTTCCGCCTACTTAAAGCCTCCGTCGCGAAACCCCCGATGCGAAGAACCACGATACGGAAAACCTTCCGAGACGCCGCCGCCGCCAATCCCATCTCGGGGGATTCCGGAGATCTCCTCCGGCACCCTGCCGGAGAGGGGATTCATCTCCCGGAGGACTTTACACCGCCATGGTCGCCTCCCGGAGTGATGAGTGAGTAGTTCACCCCTGGACTATGGGTCCATAGCGGTAGCTAGATGGTTGTCTTCTCCTCATTGTGCTTCATTGTTGGATCTTGTGAGCTGCCTAACATGATCAAGATCATCTATCCGTAATACTATATGTTGTGTTTGTCGGGATCCGATGGATAGAGAATACCATGTTATGTTAATTATCAAGTTATTACCTATGTGTTGTTTATGATCTTGCATGCTCTCCGTTATTAGTAGAGGCTCGGCCAAGTTTTTGCTCTTAACTCCAAGAGGGAGTATTTATGCTCGATAGTGGGTTCATGCCTGCATTGATACCGGGACGGTGACAGAAAGTTCTAAGGTTGTGTTGTGTTGTTGCCACTAGGATAAAACATTGATGCTATGTCCGAGGATGTAGTTATTGATTATATTACGCACCATACTTAATGCAATTGTCTGTTACTTTGCAACTTAATACTGGAAGGGGTTCGGATGATAACCTGAAGGTGGACTTTTTAGGCATAGATGCAGTTGGATGGCGGTCTATGTACTTTGTCGTAATGCCCAATTAAATCTCACTTGTACTTATCATGACATGTATGTGCATTGTTATGCCCTCTCTATTTATCAATTGCCCGACCGTAATTTGTTCACCCAACATGCTTTTATCTTATGGGAGAGACACCTCTAGTGAACTGTGGACCCCGGTCCATTCTTTTAATACTGAAATACAAATCTGTCTGCAATACTTGTTTTACTTGTTTTCTCTGCAAACAATCATCTTCCACACAATACGGTTAATCCTTTGTTACAGCAAGCTGGTGAGATTGACAACCTCACTGTTTCGTTGGGGCAAAGTACTCGGTTGTGTCTGTGCGGGTTCCACGTTGGCGCCGGAATCCCTGGTGTTGCGCCGCACTACATCCCGCCGCCATCAACCTTCAACGTGCTTCTTGGCTCCTCCTGGTTCGATAAACCTTGGTTTCTTTCTGAGGGAAAACTTGCTGCTGTGCGCATCATACCTTCCTCTTGGGGTTCCCAACGAACGTGTGAAATACACGCCATCAGCGACCCTGCATCGATGCGTCTTCTCAAACGCGCCAGCGACTGCGCCGCTGCGTCGCTTCGGCAGCTTGCGCCACGTTAATGGTGATGCCTCGGCTGCCGAGCGGCCGCAGCTCACCTCCGCCAACCACGTTAATGGCGACGCCACGCGTCTCGCGACCACCGCATGCCTCCGGCCTATATAAAGGGGGCGCGCGTTCTTCTTCCTCATCCACTCCTCCAAAGAAACCCTAGCCGCCACAAAGCTCGACCGTAGCGCCGCCTAGGCCCGCGAGGAAGTCCATGGCCGGTCCTGGTGGCCGGCGAGGCGGTCGAGGCAGCAGCCCTGGGCGCCCCCGGGGCCGGGGCAGGGGCCGCCGTGGTGGAGCAGCTATGGCCCCACGCTCGCCGTCGCCTGCACCCTCCTCGTCTTCGCATGAGGACCGCTGCTTCGAGTTCATCCTCCGCATTGACGACGACCCACTCGGCATCAAGCGGCTCCCGGACAAGTTCGCAGAGTTCGTCGATGGCGTTGAGCCGGCGCATTTGCAGCTACGGGAGGCCAGCTGCAACTTCTGCCGCTGGACCGTGGAGGTCTTGTTCGACGGGCAGGGCGAGATGTACCTACACACGGGGTGGGACAAGTTCGCCCGTGACCTCGAGCTCGAGCGCGGCTGCCAGCTCACCTTCCTCTACGAGGGTGATGTCGAGATGATCGTCAAGGTGTTCGACGACACGGCGTGCCGCATGCACTACCACACCGGCGAATCCGGCTCGGATACCGATAGCTAGAACTTAGAGTGTTCTTTCTTTGCAGCGAATCTGGCTACGGGCCAGACGAAGCCAGTAGTGGAGGTTTCTGGATGTTCGTCCTCGGTAGAACCAATAAGGGCACCATCTCCCGCTGGATTTTTCAGTTTGGGTGACTGAGTGTGCCCTCGAATGTTCTTTCTTGGCGGCGAACATACGGAAAAGTTTGTGTAAACCATGTTCCCAATTATGTATTAGTTTGTGTAAAACCAGGTTCCAATATATAATATTTGGAACTATGTTTAAATGGAGTAGAGAAAAAATAATAAAAAAATAAATGTGTCGCCCCGCTGGAGCAACCCCCAGACGCAAACGGACGCGCAGACAAAAACTGTCATCTTTGCGTCCGCGGATGGAAACGGACGCTCGCGGACATTAAAATGCGTCGCGCCGCTGGAGATGCCCTAACATCACACATCCCAAAGCAACACTACCTCCGTTTCAAGAAATAAGGCGCACCCGTATTTCAAGACCAACTTTGACCATCAAAATTGAGCAATAAAATCTTGATTATATTGTATGTAATTATTATCGTTGGATTCGTATTGAAAAACACTTTTTAGTGATATAAATTTCAAACAAATGATATTTATCTATTTAAAGTAATTCTTGGTCAAACAAAAAGCACGTAAAGCGAGGGCACCTTATTCCTTAAAACGGAGGTAATATGAGTCTACAACATAATTAATGATACATTGTAGGAACCACATCTAAGTTACTACCCACTATGGAGATAGTAAGTTAGACTAATAAAATCAGAAATTCAATTCGGCTCCCGGGTGCGTATGCTCCCTCTACTAAAAAATTATATTTCAAAATATCGAAAAATTTGGACAAAAAATTCTATATGTACATCTTCATAATATACGTGCGTTCGTCAAGTTTCACGAAAAACCAATATTTTGTGTGGTCTATATAAAAAAGAGAAAGTTTATCTTGTGAAAAGCATTATTTTTAGCACTAAATTTTGTCTTTTTACGCACGTCACATGATAAGTCGATTTTTTATGAAACGACTTTGTGAGCACGTAGCACGTGAAGATGTACGTGCGAACTTTTAGTTTCAATTTTTTTTTAAATTTAAAATGTATGTAAGATGCATTTCGAAATATAGAGAGCACATGGACCCATATTCCAAAACACCGCTCCCGAAAAAAATGGCATATATTAGTAGACTAAATTAGTCTTCACTATAAGCAACCTTATCTCCCTTTCAATGGCATAAACCATATCGTGCATGCATTGGATCTATATGTCGTGTGATTATGATGCATGTTATTGTAAGCAGCGATTGGGTTAGCTGAACATGGCACTCGGCCCAGCTGCTCCCATCCTTAATTAGTGATTGTACAACACAATTTTTTTCGATAAGGGACGCTTTATTACTTAAAAAGTTTTAAGTATTACACCTAGCCTCTGCATAATCAGGATGCACACAGCCGTTCTGAAGTCTAGTAGCCATCAAAATGCGATAAAAATAGAGAAATAAGCCAACTACTATGACGCTCCGTTGGCTTCAATTCTCCTACTATGCAGCCACCCATGTTGGGAAATAAAGTCCGTGGCCGTGTTCTCCAATCGTATAGACACCTCCATAAAGAGGTCGCGATCCTCCAAACGCTGGAGTGGCGACCATGAACGGAGCAAAGCCGTACACCGGTAGATAACCTGCATAAGAGAAGAATTCTTGTCATTAAAAACCTTGTCATTCCTACATAGCCAAAGCAACCATGCAACCGCAATCGCTCCCACTCTGATAATCGTTTTGTACCTAGAATCCACCCCATTAAGCCAATTGCCAAAAATGTTTGCAATGCTACGGGGAGGATATAAGGTAGAACCTATCTGAATGATTGACCATATGGATCTAGCAACACGACGGTCGAAGAAAAGGTGTTTTATTGTCTCCTCCTCGTGACAAAACACACATTTCGTACAGCCTTGCCAGTTGCGCTTAACAAGGTTATCTTTAGTAAGAATCACACCTCTACGAAGATACCATGCAAAGACCTTTGTTTTGAGAGGTATCTTCATCTTCCAGATGGATTTATTATTTAAAACCGGTTGCGTAGATAGGCATAGAGCTTTGTACATGGAGCTAACCGAAAATATGCCATTTTTGGTGAGACTCCAACGAAATTCATCCGTCCCCTGAACCAACTGGATAGAACCTAACCGCTGAAGCAGTTCATTCCAGGAATCTAGCCGAGGACCGACAAGATCACGCCTGAACGTCATAGAGGGGGGAGAAGATTCCATCACCTTCTGCAAAGTATCCCCTTTGTGACGAACAATAGTGTACAAGGCCGGATACTGTTCACGAAGAGTGGTTGTTCCCAACCATATGTCCTCCCAGAAAGTATCTCCGCCCCATTCTTAATGGAGAAAGAGCCAAATGGGAAAAAGTACTTCTTTGTTGCCATTATGCCAGCCCAAAAGTGTGAATCTCCAGGTTTCCACAGAACCTGGGATATCGCCTTTGAGCCAACGTACTTTTTCCGCAAAAGTTGTTGCCATACCCCATCCTCTGTTAACAACCTGGCTAGCCATTTACCGAGCAAAGCCCTGTTCTTAACTTCAAGATCGTGAACACCAAGTCCACCTTGATCTTTTGGACGACATACAACACTCCATTTAGTTAACCGGTATTTTTTCTTCTCACTATCCCCTTGCCAAAGGAATCTTGATCGGAAATAGTCCAATCTATGCAAGACTCCTTTTGGTAACTGGAAGAAAGAAATCATATACAGTACCATATTTGTGAGTACCGAATTAATGAGAACTAATCTTCCACCAAGGGATAGTAATTTTCCTTTCCAACTAGTAAGACGTTTTTGAAGTCTTTCTTCAATAATTTTCCATTCAGCCAAAGTGAGTCTCCGATAATGAATCGAAATTCCCAGGTAGCTAATTGGAAAAGAACCAATCCCACAGCCAAATATTTCAGCATATGAGTTGGCTTCATCAACGGCTTCACCGAAGCAAAACAATTCACTCTTATGGAAATTAATCTTAAGATCGGACAACTGCTCGAATGCTGAAAGAATTAATTTCAGATTTCGTGCCTTTTCCAAGTCATGATCCATAAATAGAATTGTGTCATCGAGCGTATCGAAGGATGGATAAGCCGCCATCCACTAAGTGGGGGACTACACCTTCAATTTGACCATCAATCTTAGCATGCTCTATAATAATTGCAAGCATATCCGCCACAATGTTAAATAACATTGGGGATAGTGGATCACCTTGCCTCAACCCTTTTCTGGTCTGAAAGTATTTACCAATGTCATCATTGACTTTAATGGCAACACTCCCACCAAAAACAAAGTTATTAATTAGGGCACGCCAATCCTCAGAAAAACCTTTCATTCTAAGGGTCTGTTGAAGAAAAGACCATTTGACTTTATCATAGGCTTTTTCAAAGTCGATCTTGAGGATTACCCCATTCAACTTTTTGCGATGCATCTCATGAATTGTCTCATGTAAGGTTACCACCCCATCTAGGATGTTTCTACCTTGCATGAAAGCAGTTTGAGAGGGACGCACCACCTTATCTACCATTGAATTTAATCGAATAGTAGCAACTTTTGTGAAAATCTTGAAACAAACATTTAGAAGGCATATTGGTCTGTATTGCTGAATTCGCTCTGCATCAGTAACCTTTGGTAGTAGAATAATTTCACCAAAATTGATACGGAACAGATCCAGCTGGCCATTATGAAGTTCGGCAAACAGTTCCAATAGATCAAATTTAATAATGTCCCAAAAGGTCTGGTAGAATTCAGCCGGGAAACCATCGGGCCCTGGCGCCTTGTTGTGTTCCATTTGAAATACCGCTTTTCTTATCTCCTCCTCGGAATAAGGTGAAGTAAGAATAGTGTTTTCCTCAGGAGACACTTGGGGGATATCATCAATCCTGGATTCATCCATGGATACATCAGAATCCTCCGAAGCACCAAAGAGGCGTTTGTAGTACGAAGTAATATAGAACTTTAATTGCTCGTGACCTTCGATCAGACCCTCATCTTGAACCAGAGAATGAATGAGTTTCTTTCTATGGCGGCCATTGGCCACACTATGAAAGTATCTCGTATTCGAATCTCCTTCTAACAAGAACTGGGATTTAGATCTCTGGTACCATTTGAGTTCCTCCTCTCGAAGTAATCCGACCAACTTTGCATTGTATTGACTTTTAAGTTCAATTTCATGCGTAGTTAGTGGACGTACTTCAGTAAGAGCCTCTAAATCATCAATACATGATGATAGAGTGAGTTTCTCTTTTTTGAGCTGTCCCGCCATTTGCCTAGCCCACCCTCCAAGGTATCTACGCATGGAGCGTAATTTATTATTCCACCTTTGGATTGGAGTGGTACCAGCAACAGGTTTGTCCCAAATAAATTTAATCATATCCGAAAAGCCATCCCGGTTAAGCCATCCAAGTTCAAATTTGAACGGACGTCTACGGGGTGGCAAGGGTGTACCAGTAGATAACAGAATTGGGGCATGATCTGACAAAGCCTCAATCCGAGGAAGAACTCATACTGAAACTAGCGGGAATTTAAATTCCCAATCTGAGTCCATCAATACTCGATCTAACTTCTCGTAAGTAGGCTCAGGGAGACTATTCGCCCATGTGAATTGTCTCCCACCCATTGAAACCTCTGATATGTCCAAAACGTATCTACTTTCCCGAACACTTTTGCTATTGTTTTGCCTCTAATTTGTGTATTTTGGATGCAACTAACACGGACTAACGCTGTTTTCAGCAGAACTGCTCTGGTGTCTCGTTTTTGTGCAGAAATCCAACTTTCAGGAAAATCCTCAAAATTTATGCGGAAGGTCCCATTTTCCCAGAATATTGGCGGAGCCAGGAGGGCAAGCCAGGTGGGGGCCCGAGGGCCCCATGATACGTCTCCGACGTATCGATAATTTCTTATGTTCCATGCCACATTATTGATGATATCTACATGTTTTATACACATTATATGTCGTATTTATGCATTTTCCGGCACTAACCTATTAACGAGATGCCGAAGAGCCGATTCTTGTTTTCTGCTGTTTTTGGTTTCAGAAATCCTAGTAAGGAAATATTCTCGGAATTGGACGAAATCAACGCCCGGGGTCCTATTTTGCCACGAAGCTTCCGGAAGACCGAGGGAGAGTCGAAGTGGGGCCACGAGGTGGCCGGACACCGGGCGGCGCGGCTCGGGCCCCGGCCGCGCCGGCCCGTGGTGTGGGCCCCTCGTGACGCCCCTTACCTGCCCTTCCGCCTACAAATAGCCTTCGTCGCGAAACCCCCCGATGCGAGAGCCACGATACGGAAAACCTTCCGGAGACGCCGCCGCCGCCAATCCCATCTCGGGGGATTCGGAGATCTCCTCCGGCACCTCGCCGAGAGGGGAATCATCTCCCGGAGGACTCTTCACCGCCATGGTCGCCTCCGGAGTGATGAGTGAGTAGTTCACCCCTGGACTATGGGTCCATAGCAGTAGCTAGATGGTTGTCTTCTCCTCATGTGCTTCATTGTCGGATCTTGTGAGCTGCCTAACATGATCAAGATCATCTATCCGTAATTCTATATGTTGTGTTTGTCGGGATCCGATGGATAGAGAATACTATGTTATTTTGATTATCAATCTATTACCTATGTGTTGTTTATGATCTTGCATGCTATCTCGTTATTAGTAGAGGCTCGGCCAAGTTTTTGCTCTTAACTCCAAGAGGGAGTATTTATGCTCGATAGTGGGTTCATGCCTCCATTAAATGCGGGACAATGACAGAAAGTTCTAAGGTTGTGGATGTGTTGTTGCCACTAGGGATAAAACATTGATGCTATGTCCGAGGATGTAGTTATTGATTACATTACGCACCATACTTAATGCAATTGTCTGTTGCTTTGCAACTTAATACTGGAAGGGGTTCGGATGATAACCTGAAGGTGGACTTTTCGAGCATAGATGCATGCTGGATAGCGGTCTATGTACTTTGTCGTAATGCCCAATTAAATCTCACAATATTCATCATATCATGTATGTGCATTGTCATGCTCTCTTTATTTGTCAATTGCCCGACTGTAATTTGTTCACCCAACATGCTATTTATCTTATGGGAGAGACACCTCTAGTGAACTGTGGACCCCGGTCCATTCTTTTATACTGAATACAATCTGCAATACTTGTTCTACTGTTTTCTTGCAAACAATCATCATCCACACTATACATCTAATCCTTTGTTATAGCAAGCCTGTGAGATTGACAACCTCGCTGTTTCGTTGGGGCAAAGTACTTTGGTTGTGTTGTGCAGGTTCCACATTGGCGCCGGAATCTCGCGGTGTTGCGCCGCACTACATCCCGCCGCCATCAACCTTCAACGTGCTTCTTGACTCCTACTGGTTCGATTAAACCTTGGTTTCTTACTGAGGGAAACTTGCCGCTGTGCGCATCACACCTTCCTCTTGGGGTTCCCAACGGACGTGTTAACTACACGCATCAAGCAAATTTCTGGCGCCGTTGCCGGGGAGATCAAGACACGCTGCAAGGGGAGTCTCCACAATCCATTCTCTTTACTTTGTTTTTGTCTTGCTTTATTTTATTTACTACTTTGTTTGCTGCATTATATCAAAACACAAAAAAATTAGTTGCTAGCTTTACTTTATTTACTCGCCTTGCACTCTATATCAAAAACACAAAAAAATTAGTTACTTGCATTTATTTTATCTAGTTTGCTTTATTTACTACTGCTAAAATGGCCACTCCTGAAAATACTAAGTTGTGTGACTTCACAACCACAAATAATAATGATTTCTTGTGCACACCTATTGCTCCACTCGCTACTACAGCAGAATTCTTTGAAATTAAACCTCGCTTTCTTGAATCTTGTTATGCGAGAGCAATTTTCCGGTGTTAGTTCCGATGATGCTGCTGCCCATCTCAATAATTTTGTTGAATTGTGTGAAATGCAAAAGTATAAAGATGTAGATGGTGACATTATAAAATTAAAATTGTTTCCTTTCTCATTAAGAGGAAGAGCTAAAGATTGGTTGCTATCTCTGCCTAAGAATAGTATTGATTCATGGACTAAATGCAAGGATGCTTTTATTGGTAGATATTATTCCCCTGCTAAAATTATATCTTTGAGAAGTAGCATAATGAATTTCAAGCAATTAGATAATGAACATGTTGCTCAAGCTTGGGAAAGAATGAAATCTTTGGTTAAAAATTGGCCAACCCATGGATCGACTACTTGGATGATCATCCAAACCTTTTATGCAGGACTGAACTTTTCTTCGCGGAACCTATTGGATTCAGCTGCTGGAGGTACCTTTATGTCCATCACTCTTGGTGAAGCAACAAAGCTCCTTGATAATATGATGATTAATTACTCCGAATGGCACACGGAAAGAGCTCCACAAGGTAAGAAGGTAAATTCTGTTGAAGAATCCTCTTCCTTGAGTGATAAGATTGATGCTATTATGTCTATGCTTGTGAATGATAGGACTAATGTTGATCCTAATAATGTTCCGTTAGCTTCATTGGTTGCCCAAGAAGAACATGTTGATGTAAACTTCATTAAAAATAATAATTTCAACAACAATGCTTATCGGAACAATTCTAGTAATAACTATAGGCCATATCCTTATAATAATGGTAACGGTTATGCTAATTCTTATGGAAATTCTTACAAAAATAATAGGAACACACCCCCTGGACTTGAAGCTATGCTTAAAGAATTTATTAGTACACAAACTGCTTTTAACAAATCTGTTGATGAAAAGCTCAATAAAATTGATATTCTCGCTTCTAAGGTTGATAGTCTTGCCTCTGATGTTGATCTTTTGAAATCGAAAGTTATGCCTAATAAGGATATTGAAAATAAAATTGTTACTACAGCAAATTCCATCCAAGTTAGAATTAATGAGAATATAAGATTGATGGCTGAATTGCATGCTAGGTGGAAAAGAGAAGAAAATGAAAAACTAGCTAAAGAGAATAATGTAGCTAAAGTTTGGACTATTACCACCACTAGTAATGTTAATGCTTCACATGTTGCTGCACCTCCTACTATCAATGATAAAATAATTGGTGTTGGCAATGTTACTACTCCTAGTGCAAAGCGTGCAAAATTGCCTGAAACTGCTAAAACTGCTGAAACTGCCTGTGATAAAACTGCTGAAATTTTTTCCAACATTGGGGATGATGATCCCATTGCTTTAGATTATAATGATTTGGATTTTGATGATTGCCACATCTCTGAAGTTATAAAGTTCTTACAAAAACTTGCTAAGAGTCCCAATGCTAGTGCTATAAATTTGGCTTTCACAAAACATATTACAAATGCTCTCTGATACGTCTCCGACGTATCGATAATTTCTTATGTTCCATGCCACATTATTGATGATATCTACATGTTTTATGCATACTTTATGTCATATTTATGCGTTTTCCGGAACTAACCTATTGACGAGATGCCGAAGGGCCGGTTCCTGTTTCTCGCTGTTTTTGGTTTCAGAAATCCTAGTAAGGAAATATTCTCGGAATCGGACGAAATCAACGCCCAGCATCTTAGAATCCCCGGAAGCATCCAGAACTCCCGAGAGAGGCCAGAGAGGGGACACAGGCCCCCCAGATGATAGGCCAGCGCGGCCCAGGCCCTGGCCGCGCCGCCTTATGGTGACACCGCCTCGTTGACCCTCCGACTCCGCCTCTTCGCCTATATAAAGGTCCCTGACCTAAAACTTTGAGACGAAAAAAGCCACGGCACGAGAAACCTTCCAGAGCCGCCGCCATCGCGAAGCCAAGATCTGGGGGACAGGAGTCTCTGCTTCGGCACGCCGCCGGGACGGGGAAGTGCCCCCGGAAGGCTCCTCCATCGACACCACCGCCATCTTCATCACCGCTGCTGTCTCCCATGAGGAGGGAGTAGTTCTCCATCGAGGCTCGGGGCTGTACCGGTAGCTATGTGGTTCATCTCTCTCCTATGTACTTCAATACAATAATCTCATGAGCTGCCTTACATGATTGAGATTCATATGATGATGCTTGTAATCTAGATGTCATTGTGCTAGTCAAGTGGGTTTTACTTATGTGATCTCCGAAGACTCCTTGTCCCACGTGTGTAAAGGTGACAGTGTGTGCACCGTGTGGGTCTCTTAGGCTATATTTCACAGAATACTTATTCACTGTTATGAATGGCGTAGTGAAGTGCTTATTTATATCTCTTTATGATTGCAATGTGTTTTGTATCACAATTTATCTATGTGCTACTCTAGTGATGTTATTAAAGTAGTTTATTCCTCCCGCACGGTGTAATGGTGACGGTGTGTGCATCCGTGTTAGTACTTGGCGTAGGCTATGATTGTGATCTCTTGTAGATTATGAAGTTAACTATTGCTATGATGGTATTGATGTGATCTATTCCTCCTACATAGTGTGAAGGTGACGAGTAGTGCATGCTATTTTAGTACTTGGTTTAGTCGTGTTGATCTTTCATGCACTCTAAGGTTATTTAAATATGAACATTGAATTGTGGAGCTTGTTAACTCCGGCATTGAGGGTTCGTGTAATCCTACGCAATGGTGTTCATCATCCAACAAAAGAGTGTAGAGTATGCATCTATCTATTCTGTTATGTGATCAAAGTTGAGAGTGTCCACTAGTGAAAGTCTATTCCCTAGGCCTTGTTCCTAAATATCGCTATCGCTGCTTGTTTCTTGTTTCTACTGCGTTACTACTGTCTGCGTTACTACTTGCTTGTTTACTGTCCTGGGCAAAGCACTTTTCCGGTGCCGTTGCCACTTGCTCATATTTATTCATACCACCCGTATTTCACTATCTCTTCGCCGAACTAGTGCACCTATTAGGTGTGTTGGGGACACAAGAGACTTCTTGCTTTGTGGTTGCGGGGTTGCATGAGAGGGATATCTTTGACCTCTTCCTCCCCGAGTTCGATAAACCTTGGGTGATCCACTTAAGGGAAACTTGCTGCTCGTTCTACAAACCTCTGCTCTTGGAGGCCCAACACTGTCTACAAGAATAGAAGCACCCGTAGACATCAAGCTATTTTCAAGCGCCGTTCTCGGGGAGGAAAGGAAAAAGGCACTCATACTCCGGTCCCGGGTAAAGTACTTTTCGTTGCCGTTGTGTGTGTGCTCGAAGCTATTTCCTTTAGATCCTGCAATTGCATCTTTTTGTTTCTTGTTTACACTAGTTTGGCATAATGGACAACAATGAGCTTCTTATTCTATTTCCTGATTTAAGACATGGATGGTTTGATGCGAAAATTAAAAAACCTATGGAATCTTATTTGCATGCTTGGTAGTAATATTAGTATGAACGCTTTGAACACCATTGTTGATAATGATATAGAAAGTTCTAAGCTTGGGGAAGCTGGTTTTCAAGATCTTTTTAGTCCCCCAAGCATTGAGGAGAAAATTTTCTTTGATGATACTTTGCCTCCTATTTATGATGATTATAATGATAGTGGTCTTTTGGTGCCACCTACTATGGAGAGTAATAATTTTATGCATGAGA